>NC_133737.1:0-25000 GCF_048934315.1 Petromyzon marinus | reverse complement strand
TCATCACCACCACCATCGTCATCACCACCACCATCGTCATCACCACCACCATCGTTATCATCATCGTCATCATCATCGTCATCATCGTCATCACCACCATCATCATCATCGCCATCACCACCGTGTCAGGGGTCAAAGTTTCTGTTTGTGTCCACCCACGGCGTCGTCTCTACCCCCCCCACCGCCCCCCCCACCACTCCCCCCCCCACCCCCACCCCCACCGGCCCCCCCACGTGACCGTGGAACATTCCGGCAGCTCCGTAGGCGGCGTTGGCCAGGCCGGCCTTGGGCGACGGCAGCGCCAGGACACGCCGGTCGTCGTCATCGACGACGTCATCATCGACGTCATCATCGACGTCATCGTCGACGTCATCATCGACGTCATCATCATCAACGTCATCATCGACGTCATCATCGTCAACGTCGTCATCATTGTCATTGTTGTCGTCATTGTTGTCATTGTTGTCGTCATTGTTGTCATTGTTGTCGTCATCATCGTCATCGTCATCATTATCATCGTTGTCATCAACATCGTCATAGTAGCAGAGGTCGCCGTTGGTGGTAGCGGTGAGGCCAACACCACCACAACCACCACAACCACCACCACCACCACAACCATCACCACCATCACCAACACCATCACCAACACCACAACCACCACCACCACCACCACAACCATCACCACCATCACCAACACCACCACCACCACAACTACCACCACCATCACCAACACCACAACCACCACCACAACCATCACCACCATCACCACCATCACCAACACCACAACCACCACCACAACCATCACCACCACCACAACCACCACCACAACCACCATCACCAACACCACAACCACCACCACCACAACCATCACCACCACCACAACCACCACCACAACCACCATCACCAACACCACAACCACCACCACCACCATCACCACCACCATCACCACCAACAACACCACCACCATCACCACCATCACCACCATCACCACCACCACCACCAACAACACCACCACCATCACCACCAACAACACCACAACCACCATCACCACAACCATCACCGTTATCGCCACCCACGGCCACCACCACCCACTCCGGTCGGCGTTGTTGTTGTGGTTTTACAAGCGGGGGACGAAGTTGTTGAAGTTGTTGATGTTGTTGTAGTTGTTGTTGTGGTAGTTGTTGTTGATGTTGTAGTTGTTGTTGACGTTGTTGACGTTGTTGTAGTTGTTGTTGATGTTGTAGTTGTGGTAGTTGTTGTAGTTGTTGTTGTTGTTGACGTTGTAGTTGTGGTAGTTGTTGTTGTTGACGTTGTAGTTGTTGTTGTTGACGTTGTTGACGTTGTTGTTGATGTTGTAGTTGTTGTAGTTGTGGTAGTTGTTGTTGTTGACGTTGTAGTTGTTGTTGTAATTGTTGTTGTTGTTGTTGTTGATGTTGTAGTTGTTGTTGTGGTAGTTGTTGTTGTTGACGTTGTAGTTGTTGTTGTTGACGTTGTTGTTGACGTTGTTGTAGTTGATGTTGTTGTGGTAGTTGTTGTAGTAGTTGTTGTAGTAGTTGTTGTTGTTGACGTTGTTGTTGTTGTAATTGTTGTTGTTGACGTTGTTGTTGACGTTGTTGTTGTCGGGGGCGTTGTCGATGCTGCTGTTGCCGCTGTTGCACCAGCGCTTGCTGCTGCTGTGCTAGCGGTTGTTGTTGTTGTTGTTGTTGATGATGTTGTTGATATTGTTGTTGTTGATATTGTTGTTGTTGTAGTTGATGTTGTAGTTGATGTTGTTGTTGATGTTGTTGTTGTTGATGTTGATATTGTTGATGTTGTTGTGGATATTGTTGTTGTTGATGTTGTTGTTGTAGTTGTTGTTGTAGTTGTTGTTGTTGTTGATGTTGTTGATGTTGTTGTTGTAGTTGTTGTAGTGGCCGCTGTGACGTCCCCTGCTGCTGCTGTTGCTGTTGCTGGGACCTGCCGTTGCCAGGGGGCGTGGCCACGCACGCCCTGACGTTGCTAGGGGGCGTGGCCGGGCAGGCACTGCCGTTGCCAGGGGGCGTGGCCACGCAGGCCCTGCCGTTGCCATGGGGCGTGGCCACGCACGCCCTGACGTTGCTAGGGGGCGTGGCCGGGCAGGCCCTGCCGTTGCCAGGGGGCGTGGCCGGGCAGGCACTGCCGTCGCCATGGGGCGTGGCCACGCAGGCCCTGCCGTTGCCATGGAGCGTGGCCACGCAGGCACTGCCGTTGCCATGGGGCGTGGCCACGTAGGCCCTGCCGTTGGCATGGAGCGTGGCCGGGCAGGCACTGCCGTTGCCATGGGGCGTGGCCAGGGAGGCCCTTCCGTTGCCATGGGGCGTGGCCACGCAGGCCCTGCCGTTGCCATGGGGCGTGGCCAGACAGGCCCTGACGTTGCCATGGGGCGTGGCCAGGCAGGCCCTGACGTTGCCATGGGGCGTGGCCAGGCACGCACTGCCGTTGCCATGGGGCGTGGCCAGGCACGCCCTGACGTTGCTAGGGGGCGTGGCGACCAGCAGGGGTCGCTCCTCCTCCTCCTGCTGCTGCTGGTGGTGGTGGTGATGCTGCCCAGCGATTGGTCCACGCGGAGGCCAATCAGGGGAGGCCGGCGGAGCCTGGGCGGGGCTGGGCCCACCAGGGGGCGTCTCTAATTGGTGGAGGCAGGAGGAGGGGGCGGAGCTAGCGGAACAAAACCTGGAGGGAGGGGGGGATGGGGGGAGATGTTGATTACATCACCTGGTACACAGGAAGTCGTGGGTTCGATCCCAAATGACTCTTATGAGATGTTGACTACCTCACCTGGTACACAGGAGGCCGTGGGTTCGATCCCATATGACCCTGATGAGATGTTGACTACCTCACCTGGTACACAGGAGGCCGTGGGTTCGATCCCATATGACCCTGATTAGATGTTGACTACCTCGCCTGGTACACAGGAGGTCGTGGGTTCGATCCCAAATGACCCTGATGAGATGTTGACTACCTCGCCTGGTACACAGGAGGTCGTGGGTTCCATCCCAACTGACCCTGATGAGATGTTGACTACCTCGCCTGGTGCACAGGAGGCCGTGGGTGCGATCCCAAATGACCCTGATGAGATGTTGACTACCTCGCCTGATACACAGGAGGTCGTGGGTTCGATCCCAAATTACCCTGATGAGATGTTGACTACCTCGCCTGGTACACAGGAAGTCTTGGGGTTCGATCCCAAATGACCCTGGTGAGATGTTGACTACCTCGCCTGGTACACAGGAGGTCTTAGGGTTCGATCCCATATGACGATGATGAGATGTTGACTACCTCGCCTGGTACACAGGAAGTCTTAGGGTTCGATCCCATATGACCCTGATGAGATGTTGATTACATCACCTGGAACACAGGAAGTCTTAGGGTTCGATCCCAAATGACCCTGGTGAGATGTTGACTACCTCGCCTGGTACACAGGAAGTTGTGGGTTCGATCCCAAATGACGATGATGAGATGTTGACTACCTCGCCTGGTACACAGGAAGTCGTGGATTCGATCCCATATGACGCTGATGAGATGTTGACTACCTCGCCTGGTACACAGGAGGTCGTGGGTTTGATCCCGACCCTGGCGATTTTTCCCCGAGTGAGTGAGTGGGTGATTGGCTGAGTGAGTGGGTGATTGGCTGAGTGAGTGAGCGAGTGGGTAAGTGAGTGAGTGGGTGAGTGAGTGAGTGAGTGGATGAGTGAGTGGGTGGGTGGGTAGGTGAGTGGGTGAGTGAGTGAGTGAGTGGGTGAGTGAGTGAGTGAGTGGGTGGGTGAGTGGGTGAGTGAGTGGGTGATTGAGTGAGTGAGTGGGTGAGTGAGTGAGCGGGTGAGTGAGTGAACGGGTGAGTGAGTGAACGGGTGAGTGAGTGAGTAGGTGAGTGAGTGAGTGAGCGAGAGGATGAGCGAGTGGGTGAGTGAGTGGGTGGGTGGGTGAGTGAGCGAGTGGGTGAGTGAGTTGGTGAGTGAGTAGGTGAGTGAGCGAGTGGATGAGTGAGTTGGTGAGTGAGTAGGTGAGTGAGTAGGTGAGTGAGCGAGTGGGTGAGTGAGTTGGTGAGTGAGTAGGTGAGTGAGCGATTGGGTGAGTGAATTGGTGAGTGAGTAGGTGAGTGAGGAGTGGCTGAGTGAGTAGGTGAGTGAGTGAGTGAGTGAGCGAGTGGGTGAGTGAGTGAGTAGGTGAGTGAGCGAGTGGCTGAGTAAGTTGGTGAGTGAGTAGGTGAGTGCGAGTGGCTGAGTGAGTAGGTGAGCGTGTGGGTGAGTGAGTTGGTGAGTGAGTGAGTTGGTGAGTGAGTAGGTGAGTGAGCAAGTGGGTGAGTGAGTTGGTGAGTGAGTAGGTGGGTGAGCGAGTGGGTGAGTGAGTTGGTGAGTGAGTAGGTGAGTGAGCGAGTGGGTGAGTGAGTTGGTGAGTGAGTAGGTGGGTAAGCGAGTGGGTGAGTGAGTTGGTGAGTGAGTAGGTGAGTGAGCGAGTGGATGAGTGAGTTGGTGAGTGAGTAGGTGGGTGAGCGAGTGGATGAGTGAGTTGGTGAGTGAGTAGGTGGGTGAGCGAGTGGGTGAGTGAGTTGGTGAGTGAGTAGGTGAGTGAGCGAGTGGGTGAGTGAGTTGGTGAGTAACTCACCGTGTCTCTATGGGGGAGACTTCCACCTCTTCAGGCACCTTTACAGCAAACTGAGGAGGCATTGGAGTAAAAGAGTGGGAGTTTGGATTTAGGGTTACAGTTAGGGGTTAGGGTATTAGAGTTAGGGGTTAGGGTATTAGAGTTAGGGGTTAGGGTATTAGAGTTAGGGGTTTGGGTTAGGGTATTAGAGTTAGGGGTTAGGGTATTAGAGTTGGGGTTATGGTATTAGAGTTAGGGGTATGGGTTAGGGTATTAGAGTTAGGGGTTTGGGTTAGGGTATTAGAGTTAGGGGTTAGGGTATTAGAGTTAGGGGTTTGGGTTAGGGTATTAGAGTTAGGGGTTAGGGTATTAGAGTTAGGGGTTTGGGTATTAGAGTTAGGGGTTTGGGTATTAGAGTTAGAGGTTAGGGTACTAGAGTTAGGGGTTAGGGTATTAGAGTTAGGGGTTTGGGTATTAGAGTTAGGGGTTAGAGTATTAGAGTTAGGGGTTAGGGTATTAGAGTTAGGTGTTTGGGTTAGGGTATTAGAGTTAGGGGTTAGGGTATTAGAGTTAGGGGTTAGGGTATTAGAGTTAGGGGTTAGGGTATTAGAGTTAGGGGTTTGGGTTAGGGTATTAGAGTTAGGGGTTAGGGTATTAGAGTTAGGGGTTTGGGTATTAGAGTTAGGGGTTTGGGTATTAGAGTTAGAGGTTAGGGTACTAGAGTTAGGGGTTAGGGTATTAGAGTTAGGGGTTTGGGTATTAGAGTTAGGGGTTAGAGTATTAGAGTTAGGGTATTAGAGTTAGGTGTTTGGGTTAGGGTATTAGAGTTAGGGGTTAGGGTATTAGAGTTAGGGGTTAGGGTATTAGAGTTAGGGGTTAGGGTATTAGAGTTAGGGGTTAGGGTATTAGAGTTAGAGGTTAGGGTATTAGAGTTAGGGGTTAGGGTAGTAGAGTTAGGGGTTAGGGTATTAGAGTTAGGGGTTAGGGTATTAGAGTTAGGGGTTAGGGTATTAGAGTTAGGGGTTAGGGTATTAGAGTTAGGGGTTAGGGTATTAGAGTTAGGGGTTAGGGTATTAGAGTTAGGGGTTAGGGTACTAGAGTTAGGGGTTAGGGTATTAGAGTTAGGGGTTAGGGTATTAGAGTTAGGGGTTAGGGTATTAGAGTTAGGGGTTAGGGTTAGGGTATTAGAGTTAGGGGTTAGGGTATTAGAGTTATGGGTTAGGGTATTAGAGTTAGGGGTTAGGGTATTAGAGTTAGGGGTTTGGGTATTAGAGTTAGGGGTTAGGGTATTAGAGTTAGGGGTTAGGGTATTAGAGTTAGGGGTTAGGGTATTAGAGTTAGGGGTTAGGGTATTAGAGTTAGGGGTTTGGGTATTAGAGTTAGGGTTTGGGTATTAGAGTTAGGGGTTAGGGTATTAGAGTTAGGGGTTAGGGTATTAGAGTTAGGGGTTTGGGTATTAGAGTTAGGGGTTAGGGTATTAGAGTTAGGGGTTTGGGTATTAGAGTTAGGGTTTGGGTATTAGAGTTAGGGTTTGGGTAGTAGAGTTAGGGGTTAGGGTATTAGAGTTAGGGGTTTGGGTATTAGAGTTAGGGGTTAGGGTATTAGAGTTAGGGGTTAGGGTATTAGAGTTAGGGGTTTGGGTATTAGAGTTAGGGTTTGGGTAGTAGAGTTAGGGGTTAGGATATTAGAGTTATGGGTTAGGGTATTAGAGTTAGGGGTTAGGGTATTAGAGTTAGGGGTTTGGGTTAGGGTATTAGAGTTAGGGGTTAGGGTATTAGAGTTAGGGATTTGGGTTAGGGTATTAGAGTTAGGGGTTAGGGTATTAGAGTTAGGGGTTAGGGTATTAGAGTTAGGGGTTTGGGTATTAGAGTTAGGGGTTAGGGTATTAGAGTTAGGGGTTTGGGTTAGGGTATTAGAGTTAGGGGTTTGGGTTAGGGTATTAGAGTTAGGGGTTAGGGTATTAGAGTTAGGGGTTTGGGTTAGGGTATTAGAGTTAGGGGTTTGGGTTAGGGTATTAGAGTTAGGGGTTAGGGTATTAGAGGAAGGGGTTAGGGTTAGGGTATTAGAGTTAGGGGTTTGGGTTAGGGTATTAGAGTTAGGGGTTAGGGTATTAGAGTTAGGGGTTAGGGTATTAGAGTTAGGGGTTTGGGTTAGGGTATTAGAGTTAGGGGTTAGGGTATTAGAGTTAGGGGTTTGGGTTAGGGTATTAGAGTTAATGGTTTGGGTTAGGGTAATAGAGTTAGGGGTTAGGGTATTAGAGTTAGGGGTTATGGTATTAGAGTTAGGGGTTATGGTATTAGAGTTAGGGGTTAGGGTATTAGAGTTAGGGGTTAGGGTACAAGAGTTAGGGGTTTGGGGTTAGGATTTGGGGTTAGGATTTGGGGTTAGGATTTGGGGTGATGATTTGGGGTTAGGGGTTGGGGTTAGGATTTGGGGTTAGGATTTGGGGTTAGGATTTGGGGTTAGGATTTGGGGTCAGGATTTGGGGTTAGGGTTTGGGGTTAGGATTTGGGGTTAGGGTTTGGGGTTAGGATTTGGGGTTAGGATTTGGGGTTAGGATTTGGGGTTAGGATTTGGGGTTAGGGGTTAGGATTTGGGGTTAGGATTTGGGGTTAGGATTTGAGGTTAGGATTTGGGGTTAGGATTTGGGGTTAGGGGTTAGGATTTGGGGTTAGGATTTGGGGTTAGGATTTGGGGTTAGGGTTTGGGGTTAGGATTTGGGGTCAGGATTTGGGGTTAAGATTTGGGGTTAGGATTTGGGGTTAGGATTTGGGGTCATGATTTGGGGTTAGGATTTGGGGTTAGGGTTTGGGATTAGGATTTGGGATTAGGATTTGGGATTAGGATTTGGGATTAGGATTTGGGGTTAGGATTTGGGGTTAGGATTTGGGGTTAGGATTTGGGGTTAGGGTTTGGGGTTAGGATTTGGGGTTAGGATTTGGGGTTAGGATTTGGGCTTAGGGGTTAGGATTTGGGGTTAGGATTTAGGGTTAGGATTTGGGGTTAAGATTTGGGGTTAGGATTTGGGGTTAGGATTTGGGGTTAGGGGTTAGGATTTGGGGTTAAGATTTGGGGTTAGGATTTGGGGTTAGAATTTGGGGTTAGGATTTGGGGTTAAGATTTGAGGTTAGGATTTGGGGTTAGGGGTTAGGATTTGGGGTTAGGATTTGGGGTTAGGATTTGGGGTTAGGATTTGGGGTTAGGATTTGGGGTTAGGATTTGGGGTTAGGGGTCAAAGTTTAATCCTCCCACTCTCTCACCTCCGTGAGTCTCGTCTGCGATTGGCTGGCTCCAGGCTCGTGGGCGGAGCCGTTGGCGATCACGTGACCGCCCCGCTTGCCAATGGCACGCTCCCGTACCTTCCTCCTGGACTTCCTGCGCCCAATCAGAATGCTCAGTTTGTTAGACACGCCCATCATGGGGGAGTTGCTGAGTGGGTGGGTGGGGGAGTGGCTGAGTGAGTGGGTGAGTGAGTGAGTGGGTGAGTGAGTGAGAGGGTGAGTGAGTGAGTGGGTGAGTGAGTGGGTGAGTGAGTGAGTGGGTGAGTGAGTGAGTGGGTGAGTGAGTGAGTGGGTGAGTGAGTGAGTGAGTGGATCAGTGAGTGAGTGGGTGAGTGAGTGAGTGGGTGAGTGAGTGGGTGAGTGAGTGGATGACTGAGTGATTGACTGAGTCACTGAGTGACTGACTGAGTGACTGACTGAGTGACTGGGTGAGTGGGTGAGTGAGTGGGTGAGTGGGTGAGTGAGTGAGTGGGTGAGTGAGTGAGTGAGTGGGTGAGTGAGTGAGTGGGTGAGTGGGTGAGTGAGTGGGTGAGTGAGTGAGTGAGTGGATCAGTGAGTGAGTGAGTGGGTGAGTGAGTGGGTGAGTGAGTGGATGACTCAGTGATTGACTGAGTCACTGAGTGACTGACGGAGTGACTGACTGAGTGAGTGGGTGAGTGGGTGAGTGAGTGGGTGAGTGGGTGAGTGAGTAGGTGAGTGGGTGAGTGAGTGAGTGGGTGAGTGGGTGAGTGAGTGGGTGAGTGAGTGAGTGGGTGAGTGAGTGAATGAGTGGGTGAGTGAATGAGTGAATGAGTGAGTGAGTGGTTGAGTGGGTGAGTGAGTGACTGACTGAGTGACTGACTGAGTGACTGAGTGACTGACTGAGTGACTGAGTGAGTGAATGAGTGACTGAGTGAGTGACTGACTGAGTGACTGAGTGAGTGACTGACTGAGTGACTGAGTGATAGAGTGACTGCCTGAGTAACTGAGTGACTGAATGAGTGACTGAGTAACTGAGTGAGTGACTGACTGAGTGACTGAGTGAGTGACTGACTGAGTGACTGAGTGAGCGAATGAGTGACAGTGACTGAGCGAGTGACTGAGTGACTGAGTGACTGACTGAGTGACTGACTGACTAAGTGACTGAGCGAGTGACTGACTGAGTGACTGAGTGACTGACTGAGTGACTGACTGAGTGAATGAGTGAGTGACTGACTGAGTCACTGAGTGACTGACTGAGTGACTGACTGAGTGACTGACTGAGTGACTGAGTCACTGACTGACTGAGTGACTGAGTGACTGACTGACTGAGTGACTGACTGAGTGACTGACTGAGTGACTGACTGACTGAGTGACTGAGTCACTGACTGACTGAGTGACTGACTGACTGAGTGACTGAGTGACTGACTGAGTGACTGACAGACTGAGTGACTGACTGAGTGACTGACTGAGTGACTGACTGAGTGACTTAGTGAGTGACTGAATGACTGAGTGACTGAGTGACTGACTGACTGAGTGACTGAGTGACTGACTGAGTGACTGACTGAGTGACTGACTGAGTGAGTGACTGACTGAGTGACTGACTGAGTGACTGAATGACTGAGTGATTGACTGAGTGACTGACTGAGTGGCTGACTGAATGACTGAGTGACTGAGTGAGTGACTGAGTGAGCAACTGAGTGAGTGACTGAGTGACTGACTGAGTGACTGAGTGATTGACTGACTGAGTGAGTGACTGACTGACTGAGTGACTGACTGAGTGACTGACTGACTGAGTGATTGACTGAGTTACTGAGTGACTGACTGAGTGACTGATTGAGTGACTGACTGAGTGAGTGACTGAGTGACTGAGTGACTGACTGAGTGAGTGAGTGACTGAGCGACTGACTGAGTGAGTGAATAACTGACTAACTGAGTGACTGACTGAGTGAGTGAGTGACTGAGTGACTGACTGAGTGACTGAGTGACTGAGTGACTGACTGACTGACTGATTGAGTGAGTGGAGTGAGTGACTGAGTGACTGACTGAGTAACTGAGTGACTGACTGAGTGACTGAGTGAGTTACTGAGTGACTGAGTGAGTGACTGAGTGACTGACTGAGTGACTGACTGACTGAGTGACTGACTGACTGAGTGACTTACTGAGTGGGTGAGTGAGTGAGTGGGTGATTGAGTGAGTGGGTGACTGAGTGACTGACTGAGTGACTGACTGAGTGACTGACTGACTGAGTGACTGACTGACTGACTGAGTGACTGAGTGAGTGACTGAGTGACTGAGTGAGTGACTGACTGACTGACTGACTGACCGAGTCAATGACTGAGTGACCGAGTGAGTGACTGAGTGACTGAGTGAGTGAATGACTGAGTGACTGACTGAGTGACTGACTGAGTGACTGAGTGAGTGACTGAATGACTGAGTGACTGAGTGAGTGACTGAGTGACTGACTGAGTGACTGACTGAGTGACTGAGTGAGTGACTGAGTGACTGACTGATTGACTGAGTGAGTGACTGACTGACTGAGTGACTGACTGAGTGACTGAGTGACTGACTGAGTGACTGAATGGGTGACTGTATGATTGACTGAATGACTGAGTGCCTGACTGAGTGACTGAGTGAGTGACTGACTGAGTGACTGAGTGACTGACTGAGTGACTGACTGACTGAATGAATGACTGACTGAGTGACTGCCTGAGTGACTGACTGAGTGACTGACTGACTGATTGACTGACTGACTGACTGACTGAGTGACTGACTGAGTGACTGAGTGACTGAGTGACTGAGTGACTGACTGACTGAGTGAATGAGTGAGTGACTGACTGAGTGACTGACTGAGTGAGTGACTGACTGAGTGACTGACTGAGTGACTGAGTGACTGAGTGACTGACTGAGTGAATGAGTGACTGACTGACTGAGTGACTTACTGTGTGGGTGAGTGAGTGAGTGAGTGGGTGACTGAGTGACTGACTGACTGACTGAGTGACTGACTGAGTGATTGACTGACTGAGTGACTGACTGAGTGACTGACTGACTGAGTGACTGACTCAGCTACTCACTTTCCAGCACAGTAAGCCACCACACACATCACTGCCACCACGAGAAGAGCGATGGCGATGCCCGCGATGGTCAAAACTCGCTTCTCATACAACTCGTGGGCCTCTGTGTGGGCAGGGTGGGGAGGGTGGGCAGGGTGGGGAGGGTGGGGAGGGTGGGGAGGGTGGAGAGGGTGGGGAGGGTGGGGAGGGTGGGGAGGGTGGAGAGGAGGTGATGGTCATTTTCAGAGATTCACAGAGACTCACAGAGACATACAGAGAGACACAGAGAGACAGAGAGACACACAGAGACACACAGAGACACACAGAGACACACAGAGACTCACAGAGACTCACAGAGACACACAGAGACTCACAGAGAGACACAGAGAGACACACAGAGACCCACAGAGACAGACAGAGACTCACAGAGACACACAGAGACACACAGAGACTCACAGAGACACACAGACACAGAGAGACACACAGAGACACACAGAGACACACAGAGACTCACAGAGACAAACAGAGACTCACAGAGACTCAGAGAGACTCACAGAAACACAGAGAGACACAGAGACACACAGATACTCAGAGAGACACACAGAGACACAGAGACACACAGAGACTCAGAGAGACAGACAGAGACACACAGAGACTCACAGAGAGACACAGAGACTCACAGAGACACAAAGAGACACACAGAGAGACACAGAGACACAGAGAGACACACAGAGACCCACAGAGACAGACAGAGAGACTTACAGAGACTCATAGAGACACAGAGAGACACACAGAGAGACACACAGAGACACACAGAGACACACAGAGACTCACAGAGACAAACAGAGACTCACAGAGACTCAGAGAGACTCACAGAGACACAGAGAGACACAGAGACACACAGAGACACTCAGAGAGACACACAGAGAGACAGAGAGACACACAGAGACACACAGAGACTCACAGAGACACACAGAGATTCACAGAGAGACACAGATACTCAGAGAGACTCACAGAGACACACAGAGACTCACAGAGAGACACAGAGAGACACAGAGACACACAGAGAGACACAGAGAGTCACAGAGACACACAGAGATTCACAGAGAAACACAGATACTCAGAGAGACTCACAGAGACTCACAGAGACTCATAGAGACACACAGAGACACACAGAGACACACAGAGACTCACAGAGACTCACAGATACTCACAGAGACACACAGAGACTCACAGAGACACACAGACTCACAGAGACACACAGAGACACAGAGACACACAGAGACACACAGAGACTCACAGAGACTCACATAGACACACAGAGACTCACAGAGACACACAGACACAGAGAGACACACAGAGACACACAGAGACTCACAGAGACAAACAGAGACTCACAGAGACTCAGAGAGACTCACAGAGACACAGAGAGACACAGAGACACACAGAGACACTCAGAGAGACACACAGAGAGACAGAGAGACACACAGAGACACACAGAGACTCACAGAGACACACAGAGATTCACAGAGAGACACAGATACTCAGAGAGACTCACAGAGACACACAGAGACACAGAGAGACACACAGAGAGACACACAGAGACACACAGAGACACACAGAGAGACACAGAGAGACACAGACACACAGAGAGACACAGAGACTCACAGAGACACACAGAGACTCACACAGAGACACACAGACACACAGAGACTCACAGAGACTCACAGAGACTCACAGAGACTCACAGAGACACACAGAGAGACACAGAGAGACACAGAGACACAAAGAGAGACACAGAGACTCACAGAGACACACAGAGACTCACAGAGACACACAGAGAGACACAGAGACTCACAGAGAGACACAGAGACTCACAGAGACACACAGACACATAAAGAGACACACAGAGACTCACAGAGACACACAGAGAGACACAGAGACTCACAGAGAGACACAGAGACTCACAGAGACACACAGAGAGACACACAGAGACACACAGAGACTCACAGAGACTCACAGAGATTCACAGAGAGACGCAGATACTCAGAGAGACTCACAGAGACACAGAGACACACAGAGACTCAGAGAGACAGACAGAGACTCACAGAGACACACAGAGACACACAGAGATTCACAGAGACACAGAGAGACACACAGAGACTCACAGATAATCACATAGACACACAGAGACTCATAGAGACACAGAGAGACACACAGAGACTCACAGAGACTCACATAGACACACAGAGACTCACAGAGACACACAGAGACACAGAGAGACACACAGAGACACACAGAGACACACAGAGAGACACAGAGACTCAGAGACTCACAGAGACTCACAGATACTCACAGAGACACACAGAGACTCACAGAGACACACAGACTCACAGAGACACACAGAGACACAGAGACACACAGAGACACACAGAGACTCACAGAGACTCACATAGACACACAGAGACTCACAGAGACACACAGACACAGAGAGACACACAGAGACACACAGAGACACACAGAGACTCACAGAGACAAACAGAGACAAACAGAGACTCACAGAGACTCACAGAGACACAGAGACACACAGAGACACACAGAGACACACAGAGAGACACAGAGAGACACAGAGACTCACAGAGACTCAGAGATACTCACAGAGACACACAGAGACTCACAGAGACACACAGAGACACACAGAGACTCACAGAGACACACAGAGACGCACAGAGACACACACAGACACACAGAGAGACACAGAGAGACACAGAGACACACAGAGACACACAGAGACACACAGAGACTCACAGAGACACACAGAGACACACAGAGAGACACAGAGAGACGCACAGACACACAGAGACTCACACAGACACACAGAGACTCACAGAGACACACAGAGACTCACAGAGACACACAGAGAGACACAGAGACTCACAGAGAGACACAGAGACTCACAGAGACACACAGAGAGACACACAGAGACACACAGAGACTCACAGAGACTCACAGAGATTCACAGAGAGACGCAGATACTCAGAGAGACTCACAGAGACACAGAGACACACAGAGACTCAGAGAGACAGACAGAGACTCACAGAGACACACAGAGACACACAGAGATTCACAGAGACACAGAGAGACACACAGAGACTCACAGAGAATCACATAGACACACAGAGACTCATAGAGACACAGAGAGACACACAGAGACTCACAGAGACTCACAGAGAGACACAGAGACTCAGAGACTCACAGAGACTCACAGATACTCACAGAGACACACAGAGACTCACAGAGACACACAGACTCACAGAGACACACAGAGACACAGAGACACACAGAGACACACAGAGACTCACAGAGACTCACATAGACACACAGAGACTCACAGAGACACACAGACACAGAGAGACACACAGAGACACACAGAGACACACAGAGACTCACAGAGACAAACAGAGACAAACAGAGACTCACAGAGACTCACAGAGACACAGAGAGACACAGAGACACACAGAGACACACAGAGACACACAGAGAGACACAGAGAGACACAGAGACTCACAGAGACTCAGAGATACTCACAGAGACACACAGAGACTCACAGAGACACACAGAGACACACAGAGACTCACAGAGACACACAGAGACGCACAGAGACACACACAGACACACAGAGAGACACAGAGAGACACAGAGACACACAGAGACACACAGAGACACACAAAGACTCACAGAGACACACAGAGACACACAGAGAGACACAGAGAGACGCACAGACACACAGAGACTCACACAGACACACAGAGACTCACAGAGACACACAGAGACTCAAAGAGACCCACAGAGATTCACGGAGACTCACTGAGACACACAGACAGACACAGAGACACACAGAGACACACAGAGACACAGAGACACACAGAGACTCACAGAGACACACAGAGACACACAGTGACTCACAGAGACACACAGAGACACAGAGACAAACAGAGACTCACAGAGACACAGAGAGACACACACAGAGACTCACAGAGACACACAGAGACACACAGAGACTCACAGAGACACACAGAGACACACAGAGACACACGGAGACTCACGGAAACTCACTGAGACACACAGACAGACTCAGAGACACACAGAGACACACAGAGACTCACGGAGACTCACAGAGACACACACAGAGACTCACAGAGACACACAGAGACACACAGAGACTCACAGAGACACACAGAGACACACAGAGACTCACAGAGACACACAGAGACTCACAGAGACACAGAGAGACACACAGATACTCAGAAAGACTCACAGAGACTCATAGAGACACACAGAGACACACAGAGACTCACAGAGAGACACAGAGAGACACAGAGACACACAGAGAGACACAGAGACTCACAGAGACACACAGAGATTCACAGAGAAACACAGATACTCAGAGAGACTCACAGAGACTCATAGAGACACACAGAGACACACAGAGACACACAGAGACTCACAGAGACTCACAGATACTCACAGAGACACACAGAGACTCACAGAGACACACAGACTCACAGAGACACACAGAGACACAGAGACACACAGAGACACACAGAGACTCACAGAGACTCACATAGACACACAGAGACTCACAGAGACACACAGACACAGAGAGACACACAGAGACACACAGTGACTCACAGAGACACACAGAGACACAGAGACAAACAGAGACTCACAGAGACACAGAGAGACACACACAGAGACTCACAGAGACACACAGAGACACACAAAGACTCACAGAGACACACAGAGACACACAGAGACACACGGAGACTCACGGAGACTCACTGAGACACACAGACAGACTCAGAGACACACAGAGACACACAGAGACTCACGGAGACTCACAGAGACACACACAGAGACTCACAGAGACACACAGAGACACACAGAGACTCACAGAGACACACAGAGACACACAGAGACTCACAGAGACACACAGAGACTCACAGAGACACAGAGAGACACACAGATACTCAGAGAGACTCACAGAGACTCATAGAGACACACAGAGACACACAGAGACTCACAGAGAGACACAGAGAGACACAGAGACACACAGAGAGACACAGAGACTCACAGAGACACACAGAGATTCACAGAGAAACACAGATACTCAGAGAGACTCACAGAGACTCATAGAGACACACAGAGACACACAGAGACACACAGAGACACACAGAGACTCACAGAGACTCACAGATACTCACAGAGACACACAGAGACTCACAGAGACACACAGACTCACAGAAACACACAGAGACACAGAGACACACAGAGACACACAGAGACTCACAGAGACTCACATAGACACACAGAGACTCACAGAGACACACAGACACAGAGAGACACACAGAGACACACAGACAGACACAGAGACACACAGAGACACACAGAGACACAGAGACACACAGAGACTCACAGAGACACACAGAGACACACAGTGACTCACAGAGACACACAGAGACACAGAGACAAACAGAGACTCACAGAGACACAGAGAGACACACACAGAGACTCACAGAGACACACAGAGACACACAGAGACACACAGAGACACACGGAGACTCACGGAAACTCACTGAGACACACAGACAGACTCAGAGACACACAGAGACACACAGAGACTCACGGAGACTCACAGAGACACACACAGAGACTCACAGAGACACACAGAGACTCACAGAGACACACAGAGACACACAGAGACTCACAGAGACACACAGAGACTCACAGAGACACAGAGAGACACACAGATACTCAGAAAGACTCACAGAGACTCATAGAGACACACAGAGACACACAGAGACTCACAGAGAGACACAGAGAGACACAGAGACACACAGAGAGACACAGAGACTCACAGAGACACACAGAGATTCACAGAGAAACACAGATACTCAGAGAGACTCACAGAGACTCATAGAGACACACAGAGACACACAGAGACACACAGAGACACACAGAGACTCACAGAGACTCACAGATACTCACAGAGACACACAGAGACTCATGGAGACACACAGACTCACAGAGACACACAGAGACACAGAGACACACAGAGACACACAGAGACTCACAGAGACTCACATAGACACACAGAGACTCACAGAGACACACAGACACAGAGAGACACACAGAGACACACAGTGACTCACAGAGACACACAGAGACACAGAGACAAACAGAGACTCACAGAGACACAGAGAGACACACACAGAGACTCACAGAGACACACAGAGACACACAAAGACTCACAGAGACACACAGAGACACACAGAGACACACGGAGACTCACGGAGACTCACTGAGACACACAGACAGACTCAGAGACACACAGAGATACACAGAGACTCACGGAGACTCACAGAGACACACACAGAGACTCACAGAGACACACAGAGACACACAGAGACTCACAGAGACACACAGAGACACACAGAGACTCACAGAGACACACAGAGACTCACAGAGACACAGAGAGACACACAGATACTCAGAGAGACTCACAGAGACTCATAGAGACACACAGAGACACACAGAGACTCACAGAGAGACACAGAGAGACACAGAGACACACAGAGAGACACAGAGACTCACAGAGACACACAGAGATTCACAGAGAAACACAGATACTCAGAGAGACTCACAGAGACTCATAGAGACACACAGAGACACACAGAGACACACAGAGACTCACAGAGACTCACAGATACTCACAGAGACACACAGAGACTCACAGAGACACACAGACTCACAGAGACACACAGAGACACAGAGACACACAGAGACACACAGAGACTCACAGAGACTCACATAGACACACAGAGACTCACAGAGACACACAGACACAGAGAGACACACAGAGACACACAGAGACTCACAGAGACAAACAGAGACTCACAGAGACTCAGAGAGACTCACAGAGACACAGAGAGACACAGAGACACACAGAGACACTCAGAGAGACACACAGAGAGACAGAGAGACACACAGAGACACACAGAGACTCACAGAGACACACAGAGATTCACAGAGAGACACAGATACTCAGAGAGACTCACAGAGACACACAGAGACACAGAGAGACACACAGAGAGACACACAGAGACACACAGAGACACAGAGAGACACAGACACACAGAGAGACACAGAGACTCACAGAGACACACAGAGACTCACACAGAGACACACAGACACACAGAGACTCACAGAGACTCACAGAGACTCACAGAGACTCACAGAGATTCACAGAGACTCACAGAGACACACAGAGAGACACAGAGAGACACAGAGACACAAAGAGAGACACAGAGACTCACAGAGACACACAGAGACTCACAGAGACACACAGAGAGACACAGAGACTCACAGAGAGACACAGAGACTCACAGAGACACACAGAGAGACACACAGAGACACACAGAGACTCACAGAGACTCACAGAGATTCACAGAGAGACGCAGATACTCAGAGAGACTCACAGAGACACAGAGACACACAGAGACTGAGAGAGACAGACAGAGACTCACAGAGACACACAGAGACACACAGAGATTCACAGAGACACAGAGAGACACACAGAGACTCACAGAGAATCACATAGACACACAGAGACTCATAGAGACACAGAGAGACACACAGAGACTCACAGAGACTCACATAGACACACAGAGACTCACAGAGACACACAGAGACACAGAGAGACACACAGAGACACACAGAGACACACAGAGAGACACAGAGACTCAGAGACTCACAGAGACTCACAGATACTCACAGAGACACACAGAGACTCACAGAGACACACAGACTCACAGAGACACACAGAGACACAGAGACACACAGAGACACACAGAGACTCACAGAGACTCACATAGACACACAGAGACTCACAGAGACACACAGACACAGAGAGACACACAGAGACACACAGAGACACACAGAGACTCACAGAGACAAACAGAGACTCACAGAGACAAACAGAGACTCACAGAGACTCACAGAGACACAGAGAGACACAGAGACACACAGAGACACACAGAGACACACAGAGAGACACAGAGAGACACAGAGACTCACAGAGACTCAGAGATACTCACAGAGACACACAGAGACTCACAGAGACACACAGAGACACACAGAGACTCACAGAGACACACAGAGACGCACAGAGACACACACAGACACACAGAGAGACACAGAGAGACACAGAGACACACAGAGACACACAGAGACACACAGAGACTCACAGAGACACACAGAGACACAGAGAGACACAGAGAGACGCACAGACACACAGAGACTCACACAGACACACAGAGACTCACAGAGACACACAGAGACTCAAAGAGACCCACAGAGATTCACAGAGACTCACAGAGACTCACAGAGACACACAGAGACTCACAGAGAGACACACAGACACACACAGAGACTCACAGAGACACACATAGACTCACAGAGACACACAGAGACACACGGAGACTCACTGAGACACACAGACAGACACAGAGACACACAGAGACACACAGAGACTCACAGAGACACAGAGAGACACAGAGAGACTCAGAGACACACAGAGACACACAGAGACTCACAGAGACACACACAGAGACTCACAGAGACACACAGAGACACACAGAGACAGACAGAGACTCACAGAGACACACAGAGAGACACAGAGACACAGAGAGACACACAGAGACTCACAGAGACACACAGAGACCCACAGAGACAGACAGAGACTCACAGAGACCCACAGAGACACACAGAGACTCACAGACACCCACAGAGACTCACAGAGACACACAGAGACACACAAAGACTCACAGAGACACACAGAGACACACAGTGACACACAGAGACTCACAGAGACACACAGAGACTCACAGAGACCCACAGAGACCCACAGAGACAGACAGAGACACACAGAGACACACAGAGACTCACAGAGACACACAGAGACACACAGAGACCCACAGAGACAGACAGAGACTCACAGAGACACACAGAGAGACACAGAGACACAGAGAGACACACAGAGACTCACAGAGACACACAGAGACCCACAGAGACAGACAGAGACTCACAGAGACCCACAGAGACACACAGAGACACAGAGAGACTCAGAGACACACAGAGACTCACAGAGACACACAGAGACACACAGTGACTCACAGAGACACACAGAGACACAGAGACAAACAGAGACTCACAGAGACACAGACAGACACACACAGAGACTCACAGAGACACACAGAGACACACAGAGACTCACAGAGACACACAGAGACACACAGAGACACACGGAGACTCACGGAGACTCACTGAGACACACAGACAGACTCAGAGACACACAGAGACACACAGAGACTCACGGAGACTCACAGAGACACACAGAGACACACAGAGACACACAGAGACCCACAGAGACACAGAGAGACAGAGAGACACACAGAGACACACAGAGACACACAGAGACTCACAGAGACACACAGAGACAGACAGAGACTCACAGAGACACACAGAGACACAGAGAGACCCACAGAGACCCACAGAGACACAGAGAGACACACAAAGACTCACAGTGACTCACAGAGACCCACAGAGACCCACAGAGACACACAGAGACACACAAAGACTCACAGTGACTCACAGAGACCCACAGAGACACACAAAGACTCACAGAGACACACAGAGACAGACAGAGACTCACAGAGACTCACAGAGACAGACAGACACACACAGAGACACACAAAGACTCACAGTGACTCACAGAGACCCACAGAGACACACAAAGACTCACAGAGACACACAGAGACAGACAGAGACTCACAGAGACACACAGAGACACACAGAGACTCACAGAGACTCACAGAGACTCACAGAGACACACAGACACATAAAGAGACACACAGAGACTCACAGAGACACACAGAGACACAGAGACACACATAGACATCTTGTTAGGGTCACAGGATCGAACCCACGACCTCCTCCTTGGGATGATTTTGGTGGTGATGGTGACGGTGGTGATGGTGATGGTGGTGATAGTGATGATGGTGGTGATGGTGGTGGTGATGATGGTGGTGATGGTGGTGATGGTGGTGATGGTGGTGGTGATGGTGATGGTGGTGATGGTGGTGGTGATGGTGGTGATGGTGGTGATGGTGATGATGGTGATGGTGGTGATGGTGGTGATGGTGGTGATGGTGGTGGTGGTGATGGTGATGGTGGTGGTGGTGATGGTGGTGATGGTGGTGATGGTGGTGGTGATGGTGGTGATGGTGGTGATGGTGGTGATGATGGTGGTGGTGATGGTGATGATGGTGGTGATGGTGGTGATGGTGATGGTGGTGGTGATGGTGGTGATGGTGATGGTGGTGATGGTGGTGGTGGTGATGGTGGTGATGGTGATGGTGGTGATGGTGGTGATGGTGGTGGTGATGGTGATGGTGGTGATGGTGGTGATGGTGGTGGTGGTGATGGTGATGGTGGTGATGGTGATGGTGGTGATGGTGGTGGTGATGGTGGTGATGGTGGTGATGGTGGTGATGGTGATGGTGATGATGGTGATGGTGGTGATGGTGATGATGGTGGTGATGATGGTGGTGATGGTGGTGATGGTGGTGATGGTGGTGGTGATGGTGATGGTGGTGGTGATGGTGGTGATGGTGGTGATGGTGATGGTGGTGATGGTGGTGATGGTGGTGGTGGTGGTGATGGTGATGGTGGTGATGGTGGTGGTGATGGTGGTGATGGTGGTGATGGTGGTGGTGGTGATGGTGGTGATGGTGGTGATGGTCATGGTGGTGATGGTGGTGATGGTGGTGGTGATGGTGATGGTGGTGATGATAGTGATGGTGGTGATGGTGGTGATGGTGGTGGTGATGGTGATGATGGTGGTGATGGTGGTGATGGTGGTGATGGTGATGGTGGTGATGGTGGTGGTGGTGATGGTGTGATGGTGATGGTGGTGATGGTGATGGTGGTGATGGTGGTGATGGTGGTGATGGTATATGGTATGATTGATGATGGTGGTAATGATGGTAGTGATGGTGATGGTGGTGATGGTGATGGTGGTGATGGTGGTGATGGTGGTGGTGATGGTGGTGATGGTGGTGATGGTGATGATGGTGGTAATGATGGTGGTGATGGTGGTGATGGTGATGGTGGTGATGGTGGTGGTGATGGTGGTGATGGTGGTGATGGTGATGGTGGTGATGGTGGTGATGGTGGTGTTGGTGGTGATGGTGATGATGATGGTGGTGATGGTGATGGTGGTGATGGTGGTGATGGTGGTGGTGATGGTGATGGTGGTTATGGTGATGGTGGTGATGGTGGTGATGGTGGTGTTGGTGATGGTGGTGATGATGATGGTGGTGTTGGTGATGGTGATGGTGGTGATGATGGTGATGGTGGTGATGGTCGTGATGGTGGTGGTGGTGATGGTGATGGTGGTGATGGTGATGGTGGTTATGGTGATGGTGGTGATGATGGTGATGGTGGTGATGGTGATGGTGGTGGTGATGGTGATGGTGGTGATGGTGGTGATGGTGGTGATGGTGATGATGGTGATGGTGGTGGTGATGGTGATGGTGATGGTGGTGGTGATGGTGGTGATGGTGATGGTGGTGGTGATGGTGGTGGTGATGGTGATGGTGGTGATGGTGGTGGTGATGGTGGTGATGGTGGTGGTGATGGTGGTGTGATGGTGATGGTGGTGATGGTGATGGTGGTGATGGTGGTGATGGTGATGGTGGTGATGGTGGTGGTGGTGATGGGATGGTGGTGATGGTGATGGTGGTGATGGTGTGGTGATGGTGATGGTGGTGATGGTGATGGTGGTGATGGTGGTGATGGTGGTGGTGATGGTGGTGATGGTGATGGTGGTGATGGTGGTGATGGTGGTGATGGTGGTGATGGTGATGGTGGTGGTGGTGGTGGTGATGGTGGTGATGGTGATGGTGATGGTGGTGATGGTGGTATGGTGGTGATGGTGGTGGTGGTGATGGTGGTGATGGTGGTGGTGGTGGTGATGGTGGTGATGGTGGTGGTGGTGATGGTGGTGATGGTGGTGATGGTGGTGGTGGTGGTGGTGATGGTGATGGTGGTGATGGTGGTGGTGGTGATGGTGTGATGGTGTTGGTGGTGATGGTGATGGTGGTGATGGTGATGGTGGTGATGGTGGTGGTGGTGATGGTGGTGATGGTGGTGGTGGTGATGGTGGGTGGTGGTGGTGGTGATGGTGGTGGTGGTGATGGTGGTGATGGTGGTGGTGGTGATGGTGGTGGTGATGGTGGTGATGGTGGTGGTGGTGATGGTGGTGATGGTGGTGATGGTGGTGGTGGTGGTGGTGGTGATGGTGGTGGTGGTGATGGTGGTGATGGTGGTGATGGTGGTGATGGTGATGGTGGTGGTGATGGTGATGGTGGTGATGGTGGTGGTGATGGTGGTGTGATGGTGGTGATGGTGGTGGTGGTGATGTGGTGGTGGTGTGGTGATGGTGGTGTTGGTGGGTGGATGGTGGTGATGGTGGTGGTGGTGATGGTGGTGTTGGTGATGGTGGTGTTGGTGGTGATGGTGATGGTGGTGATGGTGATGGTGGTGATGGTGGTGGTGGTGATGGTGGTGATGGTGGTGGTGATGGTGATGGTGATGATCGTGGTGGTGATGGTGGTGTTGGTGGTGGTGATGGGGATGGTGGTGATGGTGATGGTGGTGGTGGTGATGGTGGTGATGGTGGTGGTGATGGTGATGGTGGTGGTGATGATGGTGGTGGTGATGGTGGTGTTGGTGGTGGTGATGGTGATGATGATGGTGGTGGTGATGGTGGTGATGGTGATGGTGGTGGTGATGGTGGTGGTGATGGTGATGGTGGTGATGGTGGTGATGGTGGTGGTGATGGTGGTGGTGGTGATGGTGGTGATGGTGATGGTGGTGATGGTGATGGTGGTGATGGTGGTGATGGTGGTGATGGTGATGATGGTGATGGTGGTGATGGTGATGATGGTGGTAATGATGGTAGTGATGGTGATGGTGGTGATGGTGATGGTGGTGATGGTGATGGTGGTGTGATGTGTGATGGTGGTGATGGTGATGATGGTGGTAATGATGGTGGTGATGGTGGTGATGGTGATGGTGGTGTGGTGGTGGTGATGGTGGTGATGTGTGATGATGGTGGTGATGGTGATGGTGGTGATGGTGGTGATGGTGGTGGTGATGGTGATGGTGGTTATGGTGATGGTGGTGATGGTGGTGATGGTGGTGTTGGTGATGGTGGTGATGATGATGGTGGTGATGGTGATGGTGGTGATGATGGTGATGGTGGTGATGTCGTGATGGTGGTGGTGGTGATGGTGATGGTGGTGATGGTGATGGTGGTGATGGTGATGGTGGTGATGATGGTGATGGTGGTGATGGTGATGGTGGTGGTGATGGTGATGGTGGTGATGGTGGTGATGGTGGTGATGGTGATGATGGTGATGGTGGTGGTGATGGTGGTGATGGTGGTGATGGTGGTGGTGGTGATGGTGGTGATGGTGGTGGTGATGGTGATGGTGGTGATGGTGGTGATGGTGGTGGTGATGGTGGTGTGGTGATGGTGGTGATGGTGGTGATGGTGGTGGTGGTGATGGTGGTGATGGTGGTGGTGTGGTGATGGTGGTGGTGGTGATGGTGGTGATGGTGGTGATGGTGGTGATGGTGGTGGTGGTGATGGTGATGGTGGTGATGGTGGTGGTGGTGGTGGTGGTGGTGATGGTGGTGATGGTGGTGATGGTGGTGGTGGTGATGGTGGGTTGGTGGTGGTGGTGATGGTGGTGATGGTGGTGGTGGTGGTGGTGGTGATGGTGGTGATGGTGGTGGTGGTGATGGTGGTGATGGTGGTGTGGTGGTGATGGTGGTGGTGGTGATGGTGGTGGTGGTGATGGTGGTGATGGTGGTGATGGTGGGTGGGGGTGATGGTGGATGGTGGTGTAGTTGAGGGGTGATGAGTGGTGAGGGGTGGTGATGGGGTGCAGGTGTTGGGGGTGATGGGGGTGGTGAGGG
>NW_027422606.1:818523-930821 GCF_048934315.1 Petromyzon marinus | reverse complement strand
ACTATGTGTAGTGTAGTATGTGTAGTGTAGTAGTGTAGTATGTGTAGTGTAGTATGTGTGTATGTGTAGTATTTGTAGTGTAGTATGTGTGGTGTAGTATATGTGGTATATGTGTAGTGTAGTATGTGTAGTGTAGTATGTGTAGTATGCGTAGTGTGTAGTGTGTATGTGTAGTGTAGTATGTGTAGTGTAGTATGTGTAGTGTAGTGTGTGTATATGTGTAGTGTAGTATGTGTAGTAGTATAGTATGTGTGTAGTGTAGTATGTGTAGTAGTAGTGTAGTATGTGTAGTGTAGTATGTGTAGTGTAGTGTGTGTATATGTGTAGTGTAGTATGTGTAGTAGTATAGTATGTGTGTATGTGTAGTATGTGTGTATGTGTAGTATGTGTGGTAGTGTAGTAGTGTAGTGTAGTATGTGTAGTAGTATGTGTGGTATGTGTAGTAGTGGTAAGTGGTGTATGTGTGTATGTGTGTGGTGTAGTATGTGTAGTAGCAGTGTAGCAGTGTAGTATGTGTAGTATGTATGGTGTAGTAGTATGTGTAGTAGTGTGGTATGTGTGTGGTATGTGTGTGCGTGTTGTATGCGTGTATGTGTGTGGTGTGTGTGTATGTTTAGTGTAGCATGTGTGTAGTGTAGTATGTGTAGTAGTGTAGTATGTATAGTGTAGTAGGTGTAGTATGTGTGTATGTGTAGTATGTATAGTGTGTAGTGTGTATGTGTAGTGTAGAATGTGTAGTGTAGTAGTGTAGTATGTGTAGTGTAGTGTAGTATGTGTAGTAGTATGTGTGTATGTGTGTAGTATGTGTAGTGTGTATGTGTAGTAGTAGTGTAGTATGTGTGTATGTGTGTGGTATGTGTAGTGTAGTATGTGTGTATGTGTAGTAGTGTAGTGAAGTATGTGTAGTAGTAGTGTAGTATGTGTGTATGTGTGTGGTATGTGTAGTCGTGGTTTCAGGAAAGGGCGGTCCTGCACAGATGCCATATTTTCTGTCCGTCTGCTACAGCAGAGGTGTAGGGAATTCCAACAAGACCTACATCTCTGCTTTATTGACCTGGTCAAGGCCTATGATACCATCAGTAGGCCTGGGCTCTGGGTCGTTCTTCGTGCTTTTGGAGTACCTGACCCTCTGCTCACGATCATTAAGGACCTTCATGATGGTGAGCGGGCCCGGGTAAAACTATGTGGCCGGGAGTCAGAGCCATTCCCTGTACACCTTGGGGTGCGACAGGGATGTCCTCTGGCTCCCACATTATTTAACATCTATTTTGACCACGTAGTTCGTGAAGCCTTCAATAGCTGTACCGGGGGAATCTCCATATGGTACAGATATAATGGGAGGCTAATCGATGCCCGGGTGCGGTCAAGGGATGGCTCCCTATTGCTCAACCACGTTATGTATGCTGATGATTTGGTAATAGCTGCTCAGTCAGAGGAGGAGTTGGAGACGCTGCTGCTGAGACTGGAGCGTGCCACTAAGAGGTGGGGCCTTACCATCAGCCCCACCAAAACTAAGCACCTGCCTGGGTATTTTGTACCATCGGACACTCCACCCCCACAACTCCCAATCGGTGATGGGGCAGTTGTGGAGAGAGTGGAGAGTTTCCCATACCTGGGCAGTGTGCTTATGACTGGCTCCAGTTTAACAGCAGAGGTCTCACTCCGAATCAGTCGAGCGGCAATATCTTTTCATCGGTTGCGTAACGCTGTGTGGAAGCTACCTGGTCTGTCGCTCCGCACTAAGCTTCAGGTCTTCTCGGCCACGGTCATTCCCTCCCTTCTCTACGCTTGCGAAACGTGGACCCCCCTGGTGGAACATCTTCGCCGGTTAGAAACATTTAGGCTGGCCTGCCTACGATCCATCCTGGGTTTAACCAGACTGGATTGTGTGAGGAGCTCACAAATCCTTGAAAGATCTGGGCAGGGTCCCATCGGTGAGCTCCTCCGGCAGGCAAGGCTGCGATGGCTGGGTCATGTAGCCCGCATGCCCAGCCACCGCATGCCGAAACAGCTTTTGTTTGGCCGGATTGAGGGGGCTAAGCGGGCGCGGCACGGGCTAGAGAAGAGATGGAGTGATGTGGTACAGGAGGACGTGGAGCTGAGTGGACTTGCCGATGACCGGTACCAGCGGTGTCAAGATCGGCCTCTGTGGAGGAGGCTCGTGAAGGATGCTACTGGGCAGTTGGAGGCAGTCGCCCTCCAACAACAACGGAGGGCGGAGGAGCGACGCTCACAACAACGAGCGGAACGCCGGGTGGCTAAAGCACAGCAGGTTGGCACAGTAGGGGGCACAGGTGGTGCATCAGCCAGTCATCTCAGTCAGTCGACCCGTGGCACCTGGGTCTGCCCAGTGACCTCCTGCCAGCGGGCGTTCGACACTTCACGTGGCCTCACGGTGCACATAGCCTGGCACAAGCGTCGTGGTGACGTCACCGCCACTTAGTGGCGAATGGCGGTTGTTGTTGTTGTTGTTGTGTAGTCGTGTAGTGTAGTAGTAGTGTAGTATGTGTAGTAGTATGTGTGTATGTGTGGTATGTGTAGTAGTGGTACGTGGTGTATGTGTGTATGTGTGTCGTGTGTGTGTATGTGTAGTGGAGTATGTGTGTAGTGTAGTATGTGTAGTATGTGTGTAGTATGTGTGGTATGTGTAGTAGTGTAGTAGTAGTGTGGTATGTGTGGTGTGTGTGGTATGTGTAGTAGTGGTATGTGGTGTATGTGTGTGTGTGTATGTGGTGTATAGTATATGTGTGTATGTATGTGTGTATGTGTAGTAGTTGTGTAGTATGTGTGTATGTGTGGTATGTGTGTATGTGTAGTAGTAGTGTAGTATGTGTGTATGTGTGTAGTATGTGGTGTATGTGTAGTGTAGTATGTGTGTATGTGTGTAGTATGTGGTGTATGTGTGTGGTGTATGTGTAGTGTAGTATGTGTGTAGTGTAGTATGTGTGTATGTGTGTATGTGTAGTAGTATGTGTAGTATGTGTAGTAGTAGTAGTGTAGTATGTGTATGTGTGGTATGTGTAGTATGTGTAGTATGTGTGTATGTGTGTATGTGTAGTATGTATGTATGTGTGTAGTATGTATGTATGTAGTATGTGTGTATGTATGTGGTGTATGTGTGTATGTGCGTATGTATGTGTGCATGTGTAGTAGTAGTGTAGTATGTGTGTATGTGAAGTATGTGTAGCATTTGTAGTGTAGTATGTGGGGTGTAGCATGTGTGGTGTGGTATGTGTGGTATGTGTAGTGTAGTATGTGTAGTATGTGTAGAAGTAGTGTAGTATGTGTAGTATGTGTGGTATGTGTAGTATGTGTGGTATGTGTAGTGTAGTATGTGTAGTATGTGTAGTATGTGTGTATGTGTGGTATGTGTAGTAGTGTAGTAGTAGTGTGGTATGTGTGGTGTGTGTGGTATGTGTAGTAGTGGTATGTGGTGTATCTGTGTGTGTATGTGGTGTATAGTGTATGTGTGTATGTATGTGTGTATGTGTAGTAGTTGTGTAGTATGTGTGTATGTGTGGTATGTGTGTATGTGTAGTAGTAGTGTGGTATGTGTGTATGTGTGTAGTATGTGGTGTATGTGTGTGATGTATGTGTGTATGTGTGTGGTGTATGTGTAGTGTAGTATGTGTAGTGTAGTATGTGTAGTATGTATGGTGTGTAGTATGTGTGTATGTGTGTATGTGTAGTAGTATGTGTAGTATGTGTGTATGTGTGGTATGTGTGTATGTGTAGTAGTATGTGTCGTATGTGTAGTAGTAGTGTAGTATGTGTGTATGTGTGGTATGTGTAGTAGTGTAGTATGTATGTGTGTATGTGTAGTATGTGTAGTATGTGTGTATGTGTGTAGTATGTGTAGTGTGTATGTGTATAGTATGTGTGTATGTATGTGGTGTATGTGTGTATGTGTGTATGTAAGTGTGTATGTGTAGTAGTAGTGTAGCATGTGTGTAGTATGTGTAGTGTAGTATGTGTGTATGTGTAGTATGTGTAGTATGTGTGTAGTGTGTATGTGTGGTGTGTGTGGTATGTGTAGTAGTGGTATGTGGTGTATGTGTGTATGTGTAGTGTAGTATGTGTGTAGGTGTAGTGTAGTATGTGTGTATGTGTGTAGTATGTGTATGTGTGTATGTGTAGTAGTAGTGTAGTATGTGTGTATGTAGTAGTAGTGTAGTAGTGTAGTATGTGTAGTATGTATGGTGTGTAGTATGTGTGTATGTGTGTAGTATGTGTAGTGTAGTGTAAGTGTGTATGTGTGTGGTGTAGTAGTATGTGTGTATGTGGTGTATGTGTGGTGTGTGTGTATGTGTGTATGTATGTGTAGTAGTATGTGTAGTATGTGTAGTAGTAGTAGTATGTGTGTAGTAAGTGTGTATGTGTGGTGTATGTGTGTAAGTGTGTATGTGTAGTATGTGTGTAGTGTAGTATGTATGTGTAGTAGTAGTGGTATGTGTGTGGTGTATGTGTGTATGTGTGTATGTATGTGTGTATGTGTAGTAGTAGTGTAGTATGTGTGTATGTAGTAGTAGGGTAGTATCTGTAGTATGTATGGTGTGTAGTATGTGTAGTATGTATGGTGTGTAGTATGTGTAGTATGTATGGTGTGTAGTATGTGTAGTAAGTGTGTATGTGTGGTGTATGTGTGTATGTATGTAAGTGTGTATGTGTGTGGTGTGTGTGTGTGGTGTATGTGTGTATGTGTAGTGTAGTATGTGTAGTATGTGTGTATTTGTGGTATGTGTAGTAGTGTAGTAGTAGTGTGGTATGTGCAGTAGTAGTAGTATGTGTGTAGAATGTGTAGTATGTGTAGTATGTATGTGTAGTAGTGGTATGTGTGTATGTCTAAGTGTGTAAGTGTGTATGTACGTGGTGTATGTGTGTATGTATGTGTGCATGTGTAGTAGTAGTGTAGTATGTGTGTATGTGAAGTATGTGTAGCATTTGTAGTGTAGTATGTGGGGTGTAGCATGTGTGGTGTGGTATGTGTGGTATGTGTAGTGTAGTATGTGTAGTATGTGTAGAAGTAGTGTAGTATGTGTAGTATGTGTGGTATGTGTAGTATGTGTGGTATGTGTAGTGTAGTATGTGTAGTATGTGTAGTATGTGTGTATGTGTGGTATGTGTAGTAGTGTAGTAGTAGTGTGGTATGTGTGGTGTGTGTGGTATGTGTAGTAGTGGTATGTGGTGTATCTGTGTGTGTATGTGGTGTATAGTGTATGTGTGTATGTATGTGTGTATGTGTAGTAGTTGTGTAGTATGTGTGTATGTGTGGTATGTGTGTATGTGTAGTAGTAGTAGTGTGGTATGTGTGTATGTGTGTAGTATGTGGTGTATGTGTGTGATGTATGTGTGTATGTGTGTGGTGTATGTGTAGTGTAGTATGTGTAGTGTAGTATGTGTAGTATGTATGGTGTGTAGTATGTGTGTATGTGTGTATGTGTAGTAGTATGTGTAGTATGTGTGTATGTGTGGTATGTGTGTATGTGTAGTAGTATGTGTCGTATGTGTAGTAGTAGTGTAGTATGTGTGTATGTGTGGTATGTGTAGTAGTGTAGTATGTATGTGTGTATGTGTAGTATGTGTAGTATGTGTGTATGTGTGTAGTATGTGTAGTGTGTATGTGTATAGTATGTGTGTATGTATGTGGTGTATGTGTGTATGTAAGTGTGTATGTGTAGTAGTAGTGTAGCATGTGTGTAGTATGTGTAGTGTAGTATGTGTAGTATGTGTGTAGTGTGTATGTGTGGTGTGTGTGGTATGTGTAGTAGTGGTATGTGGTGTATGTGTGTATGTGTAGTGTAGTATGTGTGTAGGTGTAGTGTAGTATGTGTGTATGTGTGTAGTATGTGTATGTGTGTATGTGTAGTAGTAGTGTAGTATGTGTGTATGTAGTAGTAGTGTAGTAGTGTAGTATGTGTAGTATGTATGGTGTGTAGTATGTGTGTATGTGTGTAGTATGTGTAGTGTAGTGTAAGTGTGTATGTGTGTGGTGTAGTAGTATGTGTGTATGTGGTGTATGTGTGGTGTGTGTGTATGTGTGTATGTATGTGTAGTAGTATGTGTAGTATGTGTAGTAGTAGTAGTATGTGTGTAGTAAGTGTGTATGTGTGGTGTATGTGTGTAAGTGTGTATGTGTAGTATGTGTGTAGTGTAGTATGTATGTGTAGTAGTAGTGGTATGTGTGTGGTGTATGTGTGTATGTGTGTATGTATGTGTGTATGTGTAGTAGTAGTGTAGTATGTGTGTATGTAGTAGTAGGGTAGTATGTGTAGTATGTATGGTGTGTAGTATGTGTAGTATGTATGGTGTGTAGTATGTGTAGTAAGTGTGTATGTGTGGTGTATGTGTGTATGTATGTAAGTGTGTATGTGTGTGGTGTGTGTGTGTGGTGTATGTGTGTATGTGTAGTGTAATATGTGTAGTATGTGTGTATTTGTGGTATGTGTAGTAGTGTAGTAGTAGTGTGGTATGTGCAGTAGTAGTAGTATGTGTGTAGAATGTGTAGTATGTGTAGTATGTATGTGTAGTAGTGGTATGTGTGTATGTCTAAGTGTGTAAGTGTGTATGTACGTGGTGTATGTGTGTATGTATGTGTAGTAGTAGTGTAGTATGTGTAGTATGTGTGTGGAGTATGTGTGTATTTAGTAGTAGTGTAGTATGTGTAGTAGTAGTAGTATGTGTGTAGAATGTGTAGTATGTGTAGCATGTATGTGTAGTAGTGGTATGTGTGTATGTGTGTGGTATGTGTGTATGTGTGTGTGTAGTATGTACGGTGTGTAGTAGTAAGTGTGTATGTGTAGTAGTATGTGTAGTATGTGTAGTAGTATTATGTGTATGATGTAGTGTAGTATGTATGTGTGTATGTGTGTGGTGTATGTGTAGTGTAGTATGTGTAGTATGTATGGTGTGTAGTAGTAAGTGTGTATGTGTGGTGTATGTGTGTGTATGTGGTATGTATGTGGTGTGTATGTGTGTAGTGTAGTATGTGTGTGTACGTGTGTATGTATGTATGTGTGTATGTATGTGGTGTATGTGTGTGTATGTGGTATGTATGTGGTGTGTATGTGTGTAGTGTAGTATGTGTGTGTATGTATGTGGTGTATATATGTGTGTATGTATGGGGTGTGTGTGTATGTGTGTATGTGGTGTATGTATGTGTGTGTATGTGTGTATGTATGTGTGTATGTGTATGTGTGTGTATGTGTGTAAGTGGTGTGTGTATGTATGTGTGTGTATGTGTGTATGTATGTGTGTAGTGTAAGTGTATATGTGTGGTGTATGTATGTGTGTAGTGTAGTATGTATGTGTGGTGTATGTATGTGTGTAGTGTAGTATATATGTGTGTGGTGTGTGTGTGGTGTGTGTATGTGTGTGGTGTAAGTGTGTGTGTATGTATGTGGTGTATGTATGTATGTACGTGGTGTGTGTGTGTATGTGTGTATGTATGTGTGTGTATGTGTGTATGTGTGGTGTATGTGTGTATGTATGTGTAGTAAGTGTATATGTGTGGTGTGTGTATGTATGTATGTGTGTATGTATGTATGTGTGTATGTATGTGGTGTATGTGTGTAGTGTAGTATGTATGTATGTGTGTGGTGTATGTATGTATGTGTGTATGTATGTGGTGTGTGTGTATGTGTAGTAAGTGTGTATGTGTGGTGTATGTGTGTATGTATGTATGTGGTGTGTGTATGTATGTGTGTGTGTATGTACGTGGTGTGTGTGTATGTGTAGTATGTATGTATGTGTGTATGTGTGTGTGTATGTATGTGGTGTATGTATGTGTGTATGTATGTGTGTGTATGTGTAGTATGTGTGTATGTATGTATGTGGTGTGTGTGTGTGTAGTAGTAGTATGTGTATGTGTGTATGTGTGTGTGTTTAGTAGTAGTATGTGTATGTGTGTATGTGTACTATGTGTGTATGTATGTATGTACGTGGTGTGTGTGTGTGTATGTGTGTATGTGGTGTGTGTATGTGTATGTGTGGTGTGTGTATGTGTAGTGTAGTATGTGTGTATGTATGTATGTGTGTATGTATGTACGTGGTGTGTGTATGTGTGTGTGTGTGTGGTGTATGTATGTGTGTATGTGTATGTGTGTGTGTATGTGTAGTGTAGTATGTATATGTGTGTATGTGTGTGTATGTATGTATGTGGTGTGTGTGTGTGTAGTGTAGTATGTGTAGTAGTAGTATGTGTGTGTATGTGTGTATGTGTGTGTATGTGTAGTAAGTGTGTATGTATGTACGTGGTGTGTAGTGTAGTATGTGTGTGTGTAGTGTAGTATGTGTGTATGTGGTGTATGTGTGTATGTGTAGTAAGTGTATGTGTAGTGTAGTATGTATGTACGTGGTGTATGTGTAGTATGTGCAGTAAGTGTATGTGTAGTGTAGTACGTGGTGTGTAAGTGTGTATGTAGTGTAGTATGTATGTACGTGGTGTGTGTGTGTGTAGTGTAGTATGTATGTACGTGGTGTATGTGTGTATGTGTGTGTAGTGTAGTATGTAGTGTAGTACGTGGTGTGTGGTGTGTATATGTGTATGTGTGTGTGTGCTATGTATGTGGTGTATGTATGTGTGTGTATGTGTAGTATGTGTGTATGTACGTGGTGTGTGGTGTATGTAAGTGTGTATGTGTAGTAAGTGTATGTGTAGTGTAGTATGTGTGTATGTATGTGTATGTAGTGTAGTATGTATGTACGTGGTGTATGTGTGTATGTATGTATGTACGTGGTGTGTGGTGTATGTAAGTGTGTATGTGTAGTAAGTGTATGTGTATGTATGTACGTGGTGTGTAAGTGTGTATGTAGTGTAGTATGTATGTACGTGGTGTGTGTGTGGTGTGTGTATGTGTGGTGTATGTGTATGTATGTGTGTAGTGTAAGTGTGTAAGTGTGTATGTATGTGTGTATGTACGTGGTGTATGTGTAGTAAGTGTGTATGTATGTAGTGTAGTATGTGTGTGTGGTGTATGTGTATGTGTATGTAGTGTAGTACGTATGTACGTGGTGTATGTGTGTATGTGTAGTAAGTGTATGTGTATGTGTGTATGTGGTGTGTGTATGTGTGTATGTGTGTATGTGTAGTATGTGTGTATGTATGTGTGTATGTGTAGTAAGTGTGTATGTATGTAGTGTAGTGTGTGTGTGGTGTATGTGTATGTGTATGTAGTGTAGTATGTATGTACGTGGTGTATGTGTGTATGTGTAGTAAGTGTATGTGTAGTGTAGTACGTGGTGTGTGTGTGTATGTGTGTATGTGTAGTGTAGTATGTATGTAGTGTAGTATGTATGTACGTGGTGTGTGTGTGTATGTGTGGTGTATGTGTAGTATGTATGTTTGTGTGTATGTACGTGGTGTGTGGTGTATGTGTGGTGTATGTGTGGTGTATGTGTAGTAAGTGTGTATGTATGTAGTGTAGTGTGTGTGTGGTGTATGTGTATGTGTAGTAAGTGTATGTGTGTGTATGTACGTGGTGTGGTGTGTGTAAGTGTGTAAGTTTGTAAGTGTGTATGTACGTGGTGTGTGTATGTGTGTATGTGTAGTATGTGTGTATGTACGTGGTGTGTGTGTGTGTGTATGTGTGGTGTGTATATGTGTATGTGTGTGGTGTATGTAGTGTAGTATGTATGTACGTGGTGTGTGTGTGTATGTGTGGTGTGTATGTGTGTATGTGTGTGGTGTATGTAGTGTAGTATGTATGTACGTGGTGTGTGTGTGTGTGTATGTGTGGTGTGTATGTGTGTATGTGTGTGGTGTATGTAGTGTAGTATGTATGTACGTGGTGTGTGTGTGTGTGTGTATGTGTGGTGTGTATGTGTGTATGTGTGTGGTGTATGTAGTGTAGTATGTATGTACGTGGTGTGTGTGTATGTATGTGTGTGTATGTACGTGGTGTGTGTGTATGTGTGTAGTAAGTGTATGTGTATGTATGTATGTGGTGTGTGTGTGTGTATGTGTGTGTGTGTATGTGTGTATGTGTGTGGTGTATGTAGTGTAGTATGTATGTAGTGTAGTATGTACGTGGTGTGTGTGTGGTGTGTATGTGTGTATGTGTGTGGTGTATGTAGTGTAGTATGTATGTAGTGTAGTATGTACGTGGTGTGTGTGTGTGTATGTGTGTATGTGTAGTGTAGTATGTATGTACGTGGTGTGTGTGTATGTATGTGTGGTGTGTATGTGTGTATGTGTGTGTGTATGTGTGTGTGTATGTACGTGGTGTGTGTGTGTGTGTATGTGTGTATGTGTAGTGTAGTATGTATGTACGTGGTGTGTGTGTGTGTGTATGTGTGTATATGTGTGGTGTATGTAGTGTAGTATGTATGTAGTGTAGTGTGTGTGTGGTGTATGTAGTGTAGTATGTATGTAGTGTAGTGTGTGTGTGGTGTATGTAGTGTAGTATGTATGTAGTGTAGTGTGTGTGTGGTGTATGTAGTGTAGTATGTATGTAGTGTAGTGTGTGTGTGGTGTATGTAGTGTAGTATGTATGTAGTGTAGTGTGTGTGTGGTGTATGTAGTGTAGTATGTATGTAGTGTAGTGTGTGTGTGGTGTATGTAGTGTAGTATGTATGTAGTGTAGTGTGTGTGTGGTGTATGTAGTGTAGTATGTATGTAGTGTAGTGTGTGTGTGGTGTGTGTAGTGTAGTATGTAGTGTAGTGTGTGTGTGGTGTGCTCTACGCCACACACACTCCCCGGCACGGTGTGCCACTCAGCCCCATTGTGTGGTGTGTGTATGTATGTATGTATGTGTGTATGTATGTAGTGTAGTGTGTGGTGTGTGTATGTATGTGGTGTGTGTGTATGTGTAGTAAGTGTGTATGTGTGGTGTATGTGTGTATGTATGTATGTGGTGTGTGTATGTATGTGTGTGTGTATGTACGTGGTGTGTGTGTATGTGTAGTATGTATGTATGTGTGTATGTGTGTGTGTATGTATGTGGTGTATGTATGTGTGTATGTATGTGTGTGTATGTGTAGTATGTGTGTATGTATGTATGTGGTGTGTGTGTGTGTGTAGTAGTAGTATGTGTATGTGTGTATGTGTGTGGTGTGTGTATGTACGTGGTGTGTGTGTATGTGTGTATGTGTGTGGTGTGTGTATGTATGTGTGTATGTGTGTGGTGTATGTAGTGTAGTATGTAGTGTAGTGTGTGTGTGTGGTGTGTGTGTATGTGTGGTGTGTATGTGTGTATGTGTGTGTGTGTATGTGTGTATGTGTGTATATGTGTGGTGTATGTAGTGTAGTATGTATGTAGTGTAGTGTGTGTGTGGTGTATGTAGTGTAGTGTAGTATGTAGTGTAGTGTGTGTGGTGTGTGTGTGTATGTATGTGTAGTGTAGTATGTAGTGTAGTGTGTGTGGTGTGTGTGTGTATGTAGTGTAGTGTAGTATGTAGTGTAGTGTGTGTGGTGTATGTGTGTGGTGTATGTAGTGTAGTATGTAGTGTAGTGTGTGTATGTGCTCTATGCCACACGCACTCCCCGGCACGGTGTGCCACTCTGCCCCGTTGACGATGCCGCCGTGGAAGACGTCGCAGTGACAGACGCGGCGCTGGGCGCTGGCCATGGAGCCGTGCGTCGTGGCGTAGACCGTGGACAGCCAGCGGAAGAAGCCGTCATCAGCCGTGGGGGTCAGCTCCTGGCACACAGTACACACAGTACACACACAGTACACACACACAGTACACAGTACACACAGTACACACACAGTACACACAGTACACACACAGTACACACAGTACACACAGTACACACACACACAGTACACACACACAGTACACACAGTACACACAGTACACACACAGTACACACACACAGTACACACACACAGTACACACAGTACACACACAGTACACACAGTACACACACAGTACACACACAGTACACACAGTACACACACACAGTACACACACAGTACACACACAGTACACACACAGTACACACACAGTACACACAGTACACACACACAGTACACACACAGTACACACAGTACACACACAGTACACACACACAGTACACACACACAGTACACACACACAGTACACACACAGTACACACAGTACACACACACAGTACACACAGTACACACACACAGTACACACAGTACACACACACAGTACACACACACACACAGTACACACACAGTACACAGTACACACACACACAGTACACACACACACAGTACACACACACACAGTACACACAGTACACACACACAGTACACACACACAGTACACACACACAGTACACACAGTACACACACAGTACACACACAGTACACACAGTACACACACACAGTACACACACAGTATACACACAGTACACACACAGTACACACACAGTATACACACAGTACACACACAGTACACACACAGTACACACACAGTACACACACACAGTACACACACAGTACACACACAGTACACACACAGTACACACACAGTACACACACAGTACACACACACAGTACACACACAGTACACACACAGTACACAGAGTACACACACAGTACACACACACAGTACACACACAGTACACACACAGTACACACACAGTACACACACAGTACACACAGTACACACACAGTACACACACAGTACACACACAGTACACACAGTACACACACAGTACACACACAGTACACACACAGTACACACACACAGTACACACACAGTACACACACAGTACACACACAGTACACACACACAGTACACACAGTACACACAGTACACACACACAGTACACACAGTACACACACACAGTACACACAGTACACACACAGTACACACACAGTACACACACAGTACACACAGTACACACACAGTACACACACAGTACACACACAGTACACACAGTACACACACAGTACACACACAGTACACACACAGTACACACACACAGTACACACACAGTACACACACAGTACACACACAGTACACACACACAGTACACACAGTACACACAGTACACACACACAGTACACACAGTACACACACACAGTACACACAGTACACACACACAGTACACACAGTACACACACAGTACACACACAGTACACACACAGTACACACAGTACACACACACAGTACACACAGTACACACACAGTACACACACAGTACACACAGTACACAGTACACACACAGTACACACACAGTACACACACAGTACACACAGTACACACACAGTACACACACAGTACACACACACAGTACACACAGTACACACAGTACACACACAGTACACACACAGTACACACAGTACACACACAGTACACACACAGTACACACACACAGTACACACAGTACACACACACAGTACACACACAGTACACACACACAGTACACACACACAGTACACACACACAGTACACACAGTACACACAGTACACACACAGTACACACAGTACACACACAGTACACACACAGTACACACAGTACACACACAGTACACACACAGTACACACACACAGTACACACAGTACACACAGTACACACACAGTACACACACAGTACACACAGTACACACACAGTACACACACAGTATACACACACAGTACACACAGTACACACACACAGTACACACACAGTACACACACACAGTACACACACACAGTACACACACACAGTACACACAGTACACACAGTACACACACAGTACACACAGTACACACACAGTACACACACAGTACACACACAGTACACACACACAGTACACACACAGTACACACACAGTACACACACACAGTACACACACAGTACACACACAGTACACACACAGTACACACACAGTACACACAGTACACACACACAGTACACACAGTACACACACACAGTACACACAGTACACACACAGTACACACAATACACACACACAGTACACACACACACACACAGTACACACAGTACACAGTACACACACACACAGTACACACACACACAGTACACACACAGTACACAGTACACACAGTACACAGTACACACACACAGTACACACAGTACACACACAGTACACACAGTACACACACAGTACACACACAGTACACACACAGTACACACACACAGTACACACAGTACACACACACAGTACACACACACAGTACACACACAGTACACACAGTACACACACAGTACACACACACACACAGTACACACACAGTACACACACACAGTACACACAGTACACACACAGTACACACACACAGTACACACACAGTACACACACACAGTACACACAGTACACACACAGTACACACACACAGTACACACACAGTACACACACACAGTACACACAGTACACACACAGTACACACACAGTACACACACAGTACACACAGTACACACACAGTACACACACAGTACACACAGTACACACACACAGTACACACACACAGTACACACACAGTACACACAGTACACACACACACACAGTACACACACACAGTACACACACAGTACACACAGTACACACAGTACACACACAGTACACACAGTACACACAGTACACACACACAGTACACACAGTACACACACAGTACACACACAGTACACAGTACACACACAGTACACACAGTACACACACAGTACACACAGTACACACAGTACACAGTACACACAGTACACACACAGTACACACAGTACACACAGTACACACACAGTACACACACACAGTACACACAGTACACAGTACACACACAGTACACACAGTACACACACAGTACACACAGTACACACACACAGTACACACACACAGTACACACAGTACACACACAGTACACACACACAGTACACACAGTACACACACAGTACACACACAGTACACACAGTACACACAGTACACACACAGTACACACACAGTACACACACACAGTACACACACAGTACACACAGTACACACAGTACACACACACACAGTACACACACACACAGTACACACACACAGTACACACAGTACACACAGTACACACACAGTACACACAGTACACACAGTACACACACAGTACACACAGTACACACACAGTACACACACACAGTACACACACACAGTACACACACAGTACACACACAGTACACACACACAGTACACACACAGTACACACAGTACACACAGTACACACACACAGTACACACACAGTACACACACAGTACACACACACAGTACACACAGTACACACAGTACACACACAGTACACACACACAGTACACACACAGTACACACACACAGTACACACACAGTACACACACACACAGTACACACACAGTACACACACAGTACACACACACACAGTACACACAGTACACACACAGTACACACACACACAGTACACACACAGTACACACACAGTACACACACAGTACACACAGTACACACACACAGTACACACAGTACACACACAGTACACACACAGTACACACACAGTACACACACATACACACAGTACACACACAGTACACACACAGTACACACACAGTACACACACAGTACACAGTACACACAGTACACAGTACACACAGTACACACAGTACACACACAGTACACAGTACACACAGTACACACAGTACACACACAGTACACACACAGTACACACAGTACACACACACACAGTACACACAGTACACACACAGTACACACACACAGTACACACACACACAGTACACACAGTACACACACAGTACACAGTACACACACAGTACACACACACAGTACACACACACAGTACACACACACAGTACACACAGTACACACACACAGTACACACAGTACACACACACAGTACACACAGTACACACACAGTACACACACAGTACACACACAGTACACACACACACAGTACACACACAGTACACACACACAGTACACACACAGTACACACACACACACAGTACACACACAGTACACACACACAGTACACACTACACACACAGTACACACACAGTACACACACAGTACACACACAGTACACACAGTACACACACACAGTACACACACAGCACACACAGTACACACAGTACACACACAGTACACACACAGTACACACACAGTACACAGTATACACAGTACACACAGTACACACACAGTACACACACACAGTACACACAGTACACACACACAGTACACACACACAGTACACACAGTACACACACACAGTACACACAGTACACACAGTACACACACACAGTACACACAGCACACACACAGTACACACAGTACACACAGTACACACACACAGTACACACAGTACACACACACAGTACACACAGTACACACAGTACACACACAGTACACACAGTACACACACAGTACACACACAGTACACACACACAGTACACACACAGTACACACACACAGTACACACACAGTACACACAGTACACACACAGTACACACACACACAGTACACACACACAGTACACACACACACAGTACACACACAGTACACACACACAGTACACACTACACACACAGTACACACACAGTACACACACAGTACACACACACAGTACACACAGTACACACACAGTACACACAGTACACACACACAGTACACACACAGTACACACAGTACACACACACAGTACACACACACACACAGTACACACACACAGTACACACACACACACAGTACACACACACAGTACACACACAGTACACACAGTACACACACAGTACACACAGTACACACACACACACAGTACACACACACACAGTACACACACAGTACACACAGTACACACACAGTACACACACACACAGTACACACACACAGTACACACACACACACAGTACACACACAGTACACACACACAGTACACACTACACACACAGTACACAGACAGTACACACACAGTACACACACACAGTATACACAGTACACACACAGTACACACAGTACACACACACAGTACACACACAGTATACACACAGTACACACACAGTACACAGTACACACACAGTACACACACACAGTACACACACAGTACACACAGTACACACACAGTACACACACAGTACACACAGTACACACACAGTACACACAGTACACACACACACAGTACACACACAGTACACACACACAGTACACACAGTACACACACAGTACACACACACACAGTACACACACAGTACACACACAGTACACACACAGTACACACACAGTACACACACAGTACAGACACACAGTACACACACAGTACACACACAGTACACACACACAGTACACTCACACAGTACACACAGTACACACAGTACACACACACAGTACACAGTACACACACAGTACACACACAGTACACACACAGTACACACAGTACACAGTATACACACAGTACACACACAGTACACACACACAGTACACACACAGTACACACACACACAGTACACACACACAGTACACACACAGTACACACACAGTACACACAGTACACACAGTACACACACAGTACACACAGTACACAGTACACACACACAGTACACACAGTACACACACAGAGTACATACACAGTACACACAGTACACACACACACACAGTACACACAGTACACACACAGTACACACAGTACACACACAGTACACACACACAGTACACACAGTACACACACAGTACACACACAGTACACACAGTACACACACAGTACACAGAGCACACACAGTACACACACACACACAGTACACACACAGTACACACACACAGTACACACAGTACACACACAGTACACACACACAGTACACACACAGTACACACACACAGTACACACAGTACACACACACAGTACACAGTACACACACAGTACACACACACAGTACACACAGTACACACACAGTACACACAGTACACACACAGTACACACACACAGTACACACAGTACACACACACAGTACACAGTACACACACAGTACACACACACAGTACACAGTACACACAGTACACACACACACAGTATACACACACACAGTACACACACAGTACACACACAGTACACACACACAGTACACACACACAGTACACAGTACACACAGTACACACACACACAGTACACACACACATTACACACAGTACACACAGTACACACACACAGTACACACAGTACACACACAGTACACAGTATACACACAGTACACACACAGTACACACACACAGTACACACACAGTACACACACACAGTACACACACAGTACACACACAGTACACACAGTACACACACACAGTACACACACAGTACACACACAGTACACACAGCACACACAGCACACACACACAGTACACACACAGTACACACAGTATACACACAGTACACACAGTACACAGTACACACACAGTACACACACACAGTACACACACACAGTACACACACACAGTACACAGTACACACAGTACACACACACAGTACACACACACAGTACACACACACAGTACACACACAGTACACACACAGTACACACACACACAGTACACAGTACACACAGTACACACACACAGTACACACACACAGTACACACACAGTACACACACACAGTACACACACACACAGTACACACACACAGTACACACACAGTACACACACACAGTACACACAGTACACACACACAGTACACAGTACACACACAGTACACACACAGTACACACAGTACACACACAGTACACACAGTACACACACAGTACACACAGTACACACAGTATACACACACAGTACACACACAGTACACACAGTACACACAGTACACACACAGTACACACACACAGTACACACACAGTACACACACAAAGTACACACAGTACACACACACAGTACACACACACAGTACACACACACAGCACACACAGTACACACACAGTACACACACAGTACACACACAGTACACACACACACAGTACACACAGTACACACAGTACACAGTACACACAGTACACACAGTACACACACAGTACACACAGTACACACACAGTACACACACAGTACACACAGTACACACACAGTACACACACAGTACACACAGTACACACACACAGTACACACACAGTACACACAGTACACACACAGTACACACAGTACACACACACACAGTACACACAGTACACACACAGTACACACAGTACACACAGTACACACACAGTACACACACACACAGTACACACACACACACAGTACACACACACAGTACACACACAGTACACACACACAGTACACACACAGTACACACAGTACACACACAGTACACACACAGTACACACACAGTACACACACACAGTACACACACAGTACACACACACAGTACACACAGTACACACACAGTATACACACAGTACACAGTACACACACAGTACACACAGTACACACACAGTACACACAGTACACAGTACACACACACAGTACACACACAGTACACACAGTACACAGTACACACACAGTACACACACAGTACACACAGTACACACACAGTACACAGTACACACACAGTACACACACAGTGTACACACACAGTACACAGTACACACAGTACACACAGTACACACACAGTGTACACACACAGTACACACACAGTACACACAGTACACAGTACACACAGTACACACACAGTACACACACAGTACACACACAGTACACACAGTACACAGACAGTGCATACACACAGTACACACAGTACACACATACACACACAGTACACACACACAGTACACACACAGTACACACACAGTACACACAGTACACACAGTACACACACAGTACAGACACAGTACACACACAGTACACACACAGTACACAGTACACACACAGTACACACACAGTACACACACAGTACACATAGTACACACACACAGTACACACACAGCACACACAGTACACACAGTACACACACAGTACACACACAGTACACACACACAGTACACACACAGTACACACACACAGTACACACAGTACACACACAGTATACACACAGTACACACAGTACACACACAGTACACACAGTACACACAGTACACACATAGTACACACAGTACACACACAGTACACACAGTACACACAGTACACACACACAGTACACACAGTACACACACAGTACACACAGTACACACACAGTACACACACAGTACACACACAGTACACACAGTACACACACACTACACACAATACACACACAGTACACACAGTACACACACACACACAGTACACACACACAGTACACACACAGTACACACAGTACACACAGTACACAAACAGTACACACACAGTACACACAGTACACACACACAGTACACACAGTACACACACAGTACACACAGTACACACAGTACACAAACAGTACACACACAGTACACACACACAGTACACACAGTACACACACACAGTACACACACAGTACACACACACAGTACACACACACAGTACACAGTACACACACACAGTACACACAGTACACACACAGTACACACACAGTACACACACAGTACACAAACAGTACACACACAGTACACACAGTACACACACACAGTACACACAGTACACACACACAGTACACACAGTACACACACAGTACACACACACAGTACACACACAGTACACACAGTACACACACAGTACACACAGTACACACACAGTACACACACAGTACACACAGTACACACACAGTACACACAGTACACACACAGTACACACAGTACACACACACAGTACACACACACAGTACACACAGTACACACAGTACACACACAGTACACACAGTACACACACAGTACACACAGTACACACACAGTACACACAGTACACACAGTACACACACAGTACACACACACAGTACACACAGTACACAAACAGTACACACACACACAGTACACACACAGTACACACACAGTACACACACACACAGTACACACACACAGTACACACACACACAGTACACACAGTACACACACAGTACACACAGTACACACACACAGCACACACAGTACACACACACAGCGCACACACACAGTACACACACAGTACACACACAGTACACACACAGTACACACACACAGTACACACACAGTACACACACACTACACACAGTACACACACAGTACACACACAGTACACACACACACAGTACACACACAGTACACACACACAGTACACACAGTACACACACAGAACACACACACAGTACACACACACAGTACACACACAGTACACACACACAGTACACACACACAGTACACACACAGTACCCACCTGTGTTGCCCAGTAGGAGCGGGCCATGTCAAAGGGGTATGAGACTACCAGCTCCCCTCCGTGTAGATTGGTGCTAAGCACACAGTACACACACACAGTACACACACAGTACACACACACACAGTACACACACACAGTACACACACACAGTACACACACAGTACACACAGTACACACGCACAGCACACACAGTACACACACACAACGCACACATACAGTACACACACACAGTACACACACACACAGTACACAGTACACACACACACAGTACACACAGTACACACACACAGTACACACACAGTACACACACAGTACACACACACAGTACACATAGTACACACAGTACACACACAGTACACACACAGTACACACACACACAGTACACACACAGTACACACAGTACACACACAGTACACACACAGTACACACAGTACATACACACAGTACACACACACAGTACACACACAGTACCCACCTGTGTTGCCCAGTAGGAGCGGGCCATGTCAAAGGGGTATGAGACTACCAGCTCCCCTCCGTGTAGATTGGTGCTCAGCACACAGTACACACACACAGTACACACACAGTACACACACACACAGTACACACACACACAGTACACACACACAGTACACACACACAGTACACACACAGTACACACACACACAGTACACACACACACAGTACACACACACAGTACACACACACAGTACACACACAGTACACACACACACAGTACACACAGTACCCACCTGTGTTGCCCAGTAGGAGCGGGCCATGTCAAAGGGGTATGAGACTACCAGCTCCCCTCCGTGTAGGTTGGCGCTCAGCACAAACGGGATCCTCTCCATCCACGCAATGACGGCTCGAGTTTCTGGAGCCACCTACACACACAGTACACACACAGTACACACACACACAGTACACACACAGTACACACACAGTACACACAGTACACACACACACACAGTACACACACAGTACACACCCACAGTTCTCACACACAGTACACACACAGTACACACACACAGTACACACACAGTACACACACACACAGTACACACAGTACACACACAGTACACACAGTACACACACAGTACACACAGTACACACACAGTACACACACACACAGTACACACAGTACACACACAGTACACACACACAGTACACACACAGTACACACACAGTACACACACACAGTGCACACACACTACACACACAGTACACACACACAGTACACACACACACAGTACACACACAGTACACACACAGTACACACACACAGTACACACACACTACACACACAGTACACACACACAGTACACACACACAGTACACACACAGTACACACACAGTACACACACACACAGTACACACACAGTACACACACACACAGTACACACCCACAGTTCTCACACACAGTACACACAGTACACACCCACAGTACTCACACACAGTACACACACAGTACACACCCACAGTACACAGTACACCCACAGTACACACACAAAGTACACACAATACACAGTACACACACAGTACACACACACAGTACACAGTACACCCACAGTACACACAGTACACACACACAGTACACACACACACACAGTACACATCCTTCACAGATGTGATTAGATCACGGATTTTTTTTATCCTGTATTCAATCACACCATAGGGCCCACTGCATTTACGACCAAGAGCACCTAGCCAGTGAACTGGAACACGTTCACCAGGAACCGCATCATTAGCAAAGCTGTTTCTCCAAACAATGGATCAACAGCCTCCGGACAAGCCCATCAAAACCATCACGTTACCATTCGTAGCAGGCGCTACCAAAAATATTCCCTGAAATCTCAAACAAACGCAAGATCCACGTCCCAGCCGACACGCCACGCAAAATCCGTGCTCCGATCGCATCTGTGAAGGACCTCGCGCAAAACCCTGGCGCTCACGGACCTGAGTTGTACCTGCGGCAGCGGTTGCATCGGGGGGGGAAAGGCAAACGACACGTCTGGGACCGTCTTCGCGGACGCAAGGCAGATCCGGAACCCGGCAGGGCCAATGCCTCCGCCGTGGCTGACCACTGTCACGTAACGTGGTGGGGCTCGCAGTGATGCTGAGACCCACGGGCGCTCCGCAAATCTTAGGTGCCACTGCCAAAGGTCTGAACTTTGATCTGAAGCGTTCGCGAATGCAGGCAATCCGTATCCTTAGCTCTGTCCGGTAAAAGTCACCGTTGAAGGAGAAGCAATGAAACAATTAAAATATATATATATAAAACTATTTTATAAATATATATATATGAAACTCTATATAAAACTATATGAAACCCTTCAGTCGCGAAAGCTTTAAATCAAAATACGACCACGACCAGTTAAGGCTTTTGCCTGGTTTAATGACATCCTTCCAAAGATTGCTCAATTTGTATCCATCCTGCGTCTATAGGAATAGGTTTTACCCTTTTAACTGGCACAAAAACTGACACCTTTATTCAAGGCATCATGTTTGCAATAACCACAACACAAGCAGTCAAAATGCAAACAAAAAAGACAACTCTGATAATAATATGCACTGTCCTTGATATTATTATCAGAGTTGTCTTTTTTGTTTGCATTTTGACTGCTTGTGTTGTGGTTATTGCAAACATGATGCCTTGAATAAAGGTGTCAGTTTTTGTGCCAGTTAAAAGGGTAAAACCTATTCCTATATCTTGTTTCTGGCAAAGGAGGTCTCATAATGTAAATCTTGCGTCTATGTTTACATCTACCTGGATGGCTCCATGAACAGACCTTTGATATTCTTAGCTCTTTCGGTGAAATCACGTTGAAGGGGAACAACAATAAAATAATAAAAAATATAAAACAATAAAAAAAATTCTCACGACGTTTCGACCGTAACGCAAACGGTCGTCATCAGGTGCGAAAAACCCAACGGCAAGAAGCATTTGAAAGAAGTGGCGGTTTGTATTTGTTTCTTTATTTTTAAAAAACGTTTTTAATATAAATAAATACAAACACCATTTAAAAATAAATAAATCGATGCAAACCGCCACTCATTCTTAGTTCTTTCGGTAAAAGTCACGTTGAAGGGAAACAACAAAAAAATAAAAAAATATATAAAACAATAAAAAAAATCTCACGACGTTTCGACCATAACACAAACGGTCGTCCTCAGGTGTGTTGGTTTTTTTATATATATTTTTATTATTTTCTTGTTTCCCTTCAACGTGACTTTACCGAAAGAACTAAGAGTATCAAAGGTCTGTTCAAGGAGCCATCCAGGTAGATGTAAACATAGACGCAAGATGGATACAAATTGAGCAATCTTTGGAAGGATGTCATTAAACCAGGCAAAAGCCTTAACTGGTCGAGGTTGTATATTGATTTAAAGCTTTCATGACTGCAGGGATTCAAATTCTTTGGTTCTTTGCGGTAAAGTCGCCACCACGTAGAAGGGGAAACAATAAAATAATAAAAATATAAAACAATAAAATTATTGTAAAATAATAAAATTATTATTCTTGGTTCTTTCGGTAAAGTCGCCACCACGTAGAAGGGAAACAATAAAATAATAAAAATGTAAAACGATAAGATCCTCACGACGTTTCGACTGCAACACGAGAAACCACGGCAAGAAAATTTTACAAAAAGTGGCGGTTATTTTTTAACGTCAGTCGAAACGTGGTGAGAATTTTATTGTTTTATATTTTTGTTATTTTATTGTTTCCCCTTCTACGTGGTGGTGACTTTACCGAAAGAACCAAGAATAATAATTTTATTGTTTTACAATAATTTTATTGTTTTATATTTTTATTATTTTATTGTTTCCCCTTCTAACGTGGTGGTGACTTTACCGAAAGAACCAAGAATAATAATTTTATTTTTCGATTTAAAGCTTTCGTGACTGCAATGATTCATCTTCTTTGGTTCTTTCGGTAAAGTCACGTAGAATGAGAATAAAATAATAAATTGATAAAATAAAATAACACAATAATATTCTCACGACGTTTCGGCCACAACACAAGCGGCCTTCATCAGGTGAAGGGGGCGAGACTGTCTGGTAGGACAGCGCTGGAGTTGTGGTTGTGTCCATCACAACCACACACGCGTGTGTGTGTGTGACACACACACACACGCGTGTGTGTGACACGTGTGTGCGACACGTGTGTGTGTGTGACACGCGTGTGCTGACCGTGGAGTTGGGCCCCGAGTACCACTCGGGGACCGTGATGTAGTGGTTGGGGAACTCGCGAGGGATGACGTCGCGATCCTCGGCATCCCACAGCACGGAGTTGAGGTCGGCGAAGTTGTGGTTCAGGTCGATGCCGTCACGGGTCCAGCGGCCCTCGGCCCAGCCAGCGAGCTCGGAGCCCTCTCGGACGCGACAACAACGACAACAACAACAACTACAACAACCACTACAACAACCATTACAACAACCATTACAACAACCACTACAACAACCATTACAACAACAACAACTACAACAACCATTACAACAACAACCACTACAACAACCACTACGACAACGACAACAACAACAACTACAACAACCATTACAACAAATACTACAACAACAACCACTACAACAACCATTACAACAACAACCACTACAACAACCACTACAACAACCACTACAACAACTACAACAACCACTACAACAACCACATCCATTACAACAACCATTACAACAAGCACTAAAACAACAACAACAACAACAACCATTACAACAACAACCACTACAACAACCATTACAACAACAACCACTACAACAACCACTAAACAACAACCACTACAACAACAACAACGACAACAACAACAACAACAACAACAACCACTACAACAAATACTACAACAACAACTACAACAACAACTACCATTACAACAACCACTACAACAACTACAACAACCACTACAACAACTACAACAACCACTACAACAAATACTACAACAACAACAACCACAACAACAACCATTACAACAACAACCACTACAACAACCACTAAACAACAACCACTACAACAACCACTACAACAACGACAACTACAACAACAACCACTACAACAACCACTACAACAAATACTACAACAACAACAACCACTACAACTACAACAACCATTACAACAACCATTACAACAACCACTACAACAACAAATACTGCAACAACCACTACAACAACAATAACAACCATTACAACAACCACTACAACAACCATTACAACAACCACTACAACAACCACTACAACAAATACTGCAACAACCACTACAACAACAACAACTACAACAACTACAACAACAACCATTACAACAACCACTACAACAACTACAACCACTACAACAACCACTACAACAACCACAACCACTACAACAACAACTACAACAACCACTACAACAAATACTGCAACAACCACTACAACAACAACAACAACTACAACAACAACAACCATTACAACAACTACAACCACTACAACAACCACAACCACTACAACAACAACTACAACAACCACTACAACAACCACTACAACAACCACAACCACTACAACAACAACTACAACAACCACTACAACAACCACTACAACAACCACTACAACAACCACTACAACAACAACCACTACAACAACAACCACTACAACAACAACCACTACAACAACAACCACTACAACAACCACTACAACAATAACCACTACAACAACAACCACTACAACAACAATCACTACAACTACCACTACAACAACCACTACAACAACCACTACAACAACAACCACTACAACAACAACCACTACAACAACCACTACAACAACCACTACAACAACAACCACTACAACAACAACCACTACAACCACTACAACAACAACCACTACAACAACCACTACAACAACAACCACTACAACAACCACTACAACAACCACTACAAGAACCACTACAACAACAACCACTACAACAACAACCACTACAACAACAACCACTACAACAACAACCACTACAACAACAACCACTACAACAACAACAACAACAACCACTACAACAACAACCATTACAACAAGCACTAGACAACAACCATAGAGACCCATACTCATAGAGACCCATACTCACAGAGACCCATAGAGACCCATACTCATAGAGACCCATACTCATAGAGACCCATACTCACAGAGACCCATACTCACAGAGACCCATAGAGACCCATACTCATAAAGACCCATACTCATAGAACCTCAAAGAGACCCATACTCATAGAGACACATACTCATAGACACTCATACTCATAGAGACCCATACTCATAGAGACCCATACTCATAGAGACCCATAGAGACACATACTCATAGAGACCCATACTCATAGACACTCATACTCATAGAGACCCATACTCACAGAGACCCATACTCACAGAGACCCATAGAGACCCATACTCATAAAGACCCATACTCATAGAACCTCAAAGAGACCCATACTCATAGAGACACATACTCATAGACACTCATACTCATAGAGACCCATACTCATAGAGACCCATACTCATAGAGACCCATAGAGACACATACTCATAGAGACCCATACTCATAGACACTCATACTCATAAAGACCCATACTCATAGAGACCCATACTCATAGAGACCCATACTCATAGAGACCCATAGAGACACATACTCATAGAGACCCATACTCATAGACACTCATACTCATAGAGACCCATACTCACAGAGACCCATACTCACAGAGACCCATAAAGACCCATACTCATAAAGACCCATACTCATAGAACCTCAAAGAGACCCATACTCATAGAGACACATACTCATAGACACTCATACTCATAGAGACCCATACTCATAGAGACCCATACTCATAGAGACCCATAGAGACCCATACTCATAGAGACCCATACTCATAGACACTCATACTCATAAAGACCCATACTCATAGAGACACATACTCATAGAGACACATAGAGACCCATACTCATAGAGACCCATACTCATAGAGACCCACACTCATAGGGACCCATACTGATAGAGAACCATAGAGACCCATACTCATAGAGACCCACACTCATAGAGACCCATACTCATAGAGACCCACACTCATAGAGACCCATACTCATAGAGACCCATGCTCATAGAGACCCACACTCATAGAGACCCATACTCATAGAGACCCATACTCATAGAGACCCATACTTACAGAGACCCACAGAGACCCATACTCATAGAGACACATACTTATAGAGATCCATACTCATAGAGACCCATACTCATAGAGACCCATAGAGACCCATACTCATAGAGACCCACACTCATAGAGACACATAGAGACCCATAGAGACTCATAGAGACCCACACTCATAGAGACCCATACACATAGAGACCCATACTCATAGAGACCCACACTCATAGAGACACACACTCATAGAGATACATAGAGACTCATACTCATAGAGACCCACACTCAAAGAGACACATAGAGACTCATAGAGACACATAGAGACTCATAGAGACTCATTGAGACACACACTCATAGAGACACATAGAGACTCATAGAGACTCATAGAGACCCATACTAAAGCTCTAAGCTGCAGTGATGATGTCACCAGCTGTTAGGCCCCTCTGGGCTGCTGTGTAGATCCTGGTCAGAAGCGACCACGTGGACATCACTAACAAGTGGCGGCTTAACAACATCAACATCATCAACATCATCACCGTCATCATCATCGTCAACATCGTCAACATCATCAACATCGTCATCATCGTAATCATCATCTTTGTCATCATCATCAACATCATCATCAACATCGTCATCTTCAACATCATCATCGTCGTAATCATCGTCAACATCATCAACATCATCTTCAACATTATCATGAACATCATCATCAACATTATCATCAACATCGTCATCAACATAATCATCAACATCGTCATCATCGTCATCATCATCATTTTCGATTTAAAGCTTCATCATCATTGTCATCATCATTGTCATCATCAACATCTACATCGTCATCATCATCGTCATCAACATTGTCATCATCATCGTCATCATCGACATCGTCATCATCATCGTCAACATCGTCATCATTATAGTCATCATCATCGTCATCATGATCGTCATCATCATCGTCATCATCATCAACGTCACTCAGTCATCGTCAGGGTCAACATCTCACTCACTCAGTCATCGTCAGGGTCAACATCTCACTCACTCACTCAGTCATCGTCAGGGTCAACAACTCACTCACTCAGACATCGTCAGGGTCAACAACTCACTCACTCAGTCATCGTCAGGGTCAACAACTCACTCACTCAGACATCGTCAGGGTCAACAACTCACTCACTCAGTCATCGTCAGGGTCAACAACTCACTCACTCAGACATCGTCAGGGTCAACATCTCACTCACTCAGTCATCGTCAGGGTCAACATCTCACTCACTCACTCAGTCATCGTCAGTGTCAACAACTCACTCACTCACTCAGTCATCGTCAGGGTCAACATCTCACTCACTCAGACATCGTCAGGGTCAACATCTCACTCACTCACTCAGTCATCGTCAGGGTCAACAACTCACTCACTCACTCAGTCATCGTCAAGGTCAACATCTCACTCACTCACTCAGACATCGTCAGGGTCAACATCTCACTCACTCAGTCATCGTCAGGGTCAACAACTCACTCACTCACTCAGACATCGTCAGGGTCAACATCTCACTCACTCACTCAGTCATCGTCAGGGTCAACATCTCACTCACTCACTCAGTCATCGTCAGGGTCAACATCTCACTCACTCACTCAGTCATCGTCAGGGTCAACAACTCACTCACTCAGTCATCGTCAAGGTCAACCACTCACTCACTCACTCATCGTCAGGGTCAACATCTCACTCACTCAGTCATCGTCAGGGTCAACATCTCACTCACTCACTCAGACATCGTCAGGGTCAACAACTCACTCACTCAGTCATCGTCAGGGTCAACAACTCACTCACTCAGTCATCGTCAGGGTCAACAACTCACTCACTCACTCAGTCATCGTCAGGGTCAACAACTCACTCACTCAGTCATCGTCAGGGTCAACATCTCACTCACTCACTCAGTCATCGTCAGGGTCAACAACTCACTCACTCAGTCATCGTCAGGGTCAACATCTCACTCACTCAGTCATCGTCAGGGTCAACAACTCACTCACTCACTCAGACATCGTCAGGGTCAACAACTCACTCACTCAGTCATCGTCAGGGTCAACAACTCACTCACTCAGTCATCGTCAGGGTCAACATCTCACTCACTCAGTCATCGTCAGGGTCAACAACTCACTCACTCACTCATCGTCAGGGTCAACATCTCACTCACTCAGTCATCGTCAGGGTCAACAACTCACTCACTCAGTCATCGTCAGGGTCAACAACTCACTCACTCAGTCATCGTCAGGGTCAACATCTCACTCACTCACTCAGTCATCGTCAGGGTCAACATCTCACTCACTCAGTCATCGTCAGGGTCAACATCTCACTCACTCAGTCATCGTCAGGGTCAACAACTCACCCACTCACTCAGTCATCGTCAGGGTCAACAACTCACTCACTCAGTCATCGTCATGGTCAACATCTCACTCACTCAGACATCGTCAGGGTCAACATCTCACTCACTCACTCAGTCATCGTCAGGGTCAACATCTCACTCACTCAGTCATCGTCAAGGTCAACATCTCACTCACTCAGTCATCGTCAGGGTCAACATCTCACTCACTCAGTCAGTCATCGTCAGGGTCAACATCTCACTCACTCACTCAGTCATCGTCAAGGTCAACAACTCACTCACTCAGACATCGTCAAGGTCAACATCTCACTCACTCACTCAGACATCGTCAGGGTCAACATCTCACTCACTCACTCAGACATCGTCAGGGTCAACATCTCACTCACTCAGTCATCGTCAGGGTCAACATCTCACTCACTCACTCAGTCATCGTCAGTGTCAACAACTCACTCACTCACTCAGTCATCGTCAGGGTCAACATCTCACTCACTCACTCAGTCATCGTCAGGGTCAACATCTCACTCACTCAGTCATCGTCAGGGTCAACATCTCACTCACTCACTCAGTCATCGTCAGTGTCAACAACTCACTCACTCACTCAGACATCGTCAGGGTCAACAACTCACTCACTCAGTCATCGTCAGGGTCAACATCTCACTCACTCAGTCATCGTCAGGGTCAACAACTCACTCACTCACTCAGCCATCGTCAGGGTCAACATCTCACTCACTCAGTCATCGTCAGGGTCAACATCTCACTCACTCAGACATCGTCAGGGTCAACAACTCACTCACTCACTCAGACATCGTCAGGGTCAACATCTCACTCACTCACTCAGACATCGTCAGGGTCAACAATTCACTCACTCAGTCATCGTCAGGGTCAACATCTCACTCACTCAGTCATCGTCAGGGTCAACAACTCACTCACTCACTCAGTCATCGTCAGGGTCAACAACTCACTCACTCACTCAGTCATCGTCAGTGTCAACAACTCACTCACTCACTCAGTCATCGTCAGGGTCGACAACTCACTCACTCACTCAGTCATCGTCAGGGTCAACATCTCACTCACTCAGTCATCGTCAGGGTCAACATCTCACTCACTCACTCAGTCATCGTCAGGGTCAACAACTCACTCACTCAGTCATCGTCAGGGTCAACAACTCACTCACTCACTCAGTCATCGTCAGGGTCAACAACTCACTCACTCAGTCATCGTCAGGGTCAACATCTCACTCACTCAGTCATCGTCAGGGTCAACATCTCACTCACTCACTCAGTCATCGTCAGGGTCAACATCTCACTCACTCAGTCATCGTCAGGGTCAACATCTCACTCACTCACTCAGTCATCGTCAGGGTCAACATCTCACTCACTCACTCAGTCATCGTCAGGGTCAACATCTCACTCACTCAGTCATCGTCAGGGTCAACATCTCACTCACTCACTCAGTCATCGTCAGGGTCAACATCTCACTCACTCACTCAGTCATCGTCAGGGTCAACAACTCACTCACTCACTCAGTCATCGTCAGGGTCAACATCTCACTCACTCAGTCATCGTCAGGGTCAACATCTCACTCACTCACTCAGTCATCGTCAGGGTCAACATCTCACTCACTCACTCAGTCATCGTCAGGGTCAACATCTCACTCACTCAGTCAGTCATCGTCAGGGTCAACATCTCACTCACTCACTCAGTCATCGTCAGGGTCAACATCTCACTCACTCAGTCATCGTCAGGGTCAACATCTCACTCACTCACTCAGTCATCGTCAGGGTCAACAACTCACTCACTCAGTCATCGTCAGGGTCAACAACTCACTCACTCACTCAGTCATCGTCAGGGTCAACAACTCACTCACTCAGTCATCGTCAGGGTCAACATCTCACTCACTCAGTCATCGTCAGGGTCAACATCTCACTCACTCACTCAGTCATCGTCAGGGTCAACATCTCACTCACTCACTCAGTCATCGTCAGGGTCAACATCTCACTCACTCAGTCATCGTCAGGGTCAACATCTCACTCACTCAGTCATCGTCAGGGTCAACATCTCACTCACTCACTCAGTCATCGTCAGGTTGAGGGGTGGAACCCACGACCTCGTGTGGACTAGGCGAGGTAGTCAACATCTCACCCACTCACTCAGACATCGTCAGGGGTCAGGATATAACCCACGACATCTCCTGCACACCGGGCGAGGTAGTCAACATCTGAGTCTTGGGGTCAACGTCTCACCCACGACCTCCTGCACACCAGGCGAGGTAGTCAACATCTCACCCACGACCTCCTGCACACCAGGCGAGGTAGTCAACATCTCACCCACGACATCTCCTTATCACCGGGCGAGGTAGTCAACACCTTAGTCTTGGGGTCAATGTCTCACCCACGGCACCTCCTGCACACCAGGCGAGGTATTCAACATCTCACCCACGACATCTCCTTATCACCGGGCGAGGTAGCCAACACCTGAGTCTTGGGGTCAACGTCTCACCCACGACATCTCCTTATCACCGGGCGAGGTAGCCAACACCTGAGTCTTGGGGTCAACGTCTCACCCACGGCACCTCCTGCACACCAGGCGAGGTAGCCAACACCTGAGTCTTGGGGTCAACATCTCACCCACGCCATCTCCTGCACACCAGGCGAGGTAGCCAACACCTGAGTCTTGGGGTCAACATCTCACCCACGACATCTCCTTATCACCGGGCGAGGTAGCCAACACCTGAGTCTTGGGGTCAACATCTCACCCACGACATCTCCTTATCACCGGGCGAGGTAGCCAACACCTGAGTCTTGGGGTCAACGTCTCACCCACGGCACCTCCTGCACACCAGGCGAGGTATTCAACATCTCACCCACGACCTCTCCTGCACACCGGGCGAGGTAGTCAACATCTCACCCACGACCTCCTGCACACCGGGCGAGGTAGTCAACATCTCACCCACTCACTCAGACATCGCCAGGGGTCAGGATCTCACCCACGACCTCCTGCACACCAGGCGAGGTAGTCAACACCTGAGTCTTGGGGTCAGGATGGAACCCACGACCTCCTGCACACCAGGCGAGGTAGTCAACATCTCACCCACGACATCTCCTTATCACCGGGCGAGGTAGTCAACACCTGAGTCTTGGGGTCAACGTCTCACCCACTGCACCTCCTGCACACCAGGCGAGGTAATCAACATCTCACCCACGACATCTCCTTATCACCGGGCGAGGTAGCCAACACCTTAGTCTTGGGGTCAATGTCTCACCCACGACATCTCCTTATCACCGGGCGAGGTAGTCAACACCTGAGTCTTGGGGTCAACGTCTCACCCACGCCACCTCCTGCACACCAGGCGAGGTAGCCAACACCTGAGTCTTGGGGTCAACATCTCACCCACGCCATCTCCTGCACACCAGGCGAGGTAGCCAACACCTGAGTCTTGGGGTCAACGTCTCACCCACGCCACCTCCTGCACACCAGGCGAGGTAGTCAACACCTGAGTCTTGGGGTCAACGTCTCACCCACGCCACCTCCTGCACACGGGGGCGAGGGCAGCCGCCTTCCTTCCCACCTTGACGGCGGCGACTTCGTAGCCGTCGGGGTTCATGGAGGGGAGCAGGTGAATGCGAGTGCCGTCCACGAGCGAGCGCACGCGCTCGTCGCCCGCCAGGTAGGCCCGGCACAGGTACTGCATGAGCAGCAGCAGCAACTCGCGGCCCAGCACCTCGTTGCCGTGCATGCCGGCCACGTAGCGGAACTCCGGCTCACCTGCGGGGGGGGCGTGTGTGTGTGTACAGGTGTGTGTTTACAGGTGTGTGTGTGTGTGTGTTTACAGGTGTGTGTGTGTGTGTGTTTACAGGTGTGTGTTTACAGGTGTGTTTACAGGTGTGTTTACAGGTGTGTGTGTTTACAGGTGTGTGTGTGTGTGTTTACAGGTGTGTGTGTACAGGTGTGTTTACAGGTGTGTTTACAGGTGTGTTTACAGGTGTGTGTGTGTGTGTGTTTACAGGTGTGTGTTTACAGGTGTGTTTACAGGTGTGTTTACAGGTGTGTTTACAGGTGTGTGTGTTTACAGGTGTGTGTGTGTGTGTTTACAGGTGTGTGTGTACAGGTGTGTTTACAGGTGTGTTTACAGGTGTGTTTACAGGTGTGTGTGTGTGTGTGTTTACAGGTGTGTGTTTACAGGTGTGTTTACAGGTGTGTTTACAGGTGTGTTTACAGGTGTGTTTACAGGTGTGTGTGTTTACAGGTGTGTGTGTACAACTGTGTGTGTACAGGTGTGTGTGTTTACAGGTGTGTTTACAGGTGTGTGTGTGTGTGTACAGGTGTGTGTGTATTTACAGGTGTGTGTGTGTACAGGTGGGTGTGTTTACAGGTGTGTTTACAGGTGTGTGTGTGTACAGATGTGTGTGTGTATTTACAGGTGTGTGTGTGTACAGGTGTGTGTGTGTGTTTACAGGTGTGTTTACAGGTGTGTGTGTGTGTACAGGTGTGTGTGTGTTTACAGGTGTGTGTGTGTGTACAGGTGTGTGTGTTTACAGGTGTGTTTACAGGTGTGTGTGTGTGTGTACAGGTGTGTGTGTGTTAGGGGAAAAAACGGTGATCCAATCTACGACCCCCAGGAACAGGTTTGCAGATTTGCTGAGCATTTCTGTGTGGTCCTGGGGGAGGGAAAATCCCTCAGCTAGGAAAACATCGTGGCACAAAGTGAGGATGACCCTGCTGAGGCTGTGGTGCCCCAAATATTGGAAGAAGTCACCCCCTGTGAGTGGCTGGCTGAGGTGCCATCTGTTGAGGAAGTACTGAAGGCGATCCGGAGTCTGAGACCAGGAAAGGCAGCGGGCAGAGATGATCTCCCAAGCGAAATGCTGAGGGAGGGTGGCGTTTGTGCACAGACTGCCCTATATGACATCATAACAACGGTCTGGGCCGCTGGACGGGTTCCGCAGGATTGGAAGGATGTCCTGGTGGTCCCCCTCTTTAAGAAGGGGGACCGCACAGACTGTAACAACTACAGGGGCATCTCACTCCTCAGTGTGCCGGGAAAGGTCCTGGCAAGGATTATTCAACATCGCCTTGCCAGGCACGCTGAGGAGAGGCTTGCGGAGCCCCAATGCGGTTTCAGGAAAGGGCGGTCCTGCACAGATGCCATATTTTCTGTCCGTCTGCTACAGCAGAGGTGTAGGGAATTCCAACAAGACCTACAGCTCTGCTTTATTGACCTGGTCAAGGCCTATGATACCATCAGTAGGTCTGGGCTCTGGGTTGTTCTTCGTGCTTTTGGAGTCCCTGACCCTCTGCTCACGATCATTAAGGACCTTCATGATGGTGAGTGGGCCCGGGTAAAACTACGTGGCCGGGAGTCAGAGCCATTCCCTGTACACCTTGGGGTGCGACAGGGATGTCCTCTGGCTCCCACATTATTTAACATCTATTTTGACCACGTAGTTCGTGAAGCCTTCAATAGCTGTACCGGGGGAATCTCCATATGGTACAGATATAATGGGAGGCTGATCGATGCCCGGGTGCGGTCAAGGGATGGCTCCCTATTGGTCAACCACGTTATGTATGCTGATGATTTGGTAATAGCTGCTCAGTCAGAGGAGGAGTTGGAGACGCTGCTGCTGAGACTGGAGCGTGCCACTAAGAGGTGGGGCCTTACCATCAGCCCCACCAAAACTAAGCACCTGCCTGGGTATTTTGTACCATCGGACACTCCACCCCCACAACTCCCAATCGGTGATGGGGCAGTTGTGGAGAGAGTGGAGAGTTTCCCATACCTGGGTAGTGTGCTTATGACTGGCTCCAGTTTAACAGCAGAGGTCTCACTCCGAGTCAGTCGAGCGGCAATATCTTTTCATCGGTTGCGTAACGCTGTGTGGAAGCTACCTGGTCTGTCGCTCCGCACTAAGCTTCAGGTCTTCTCGGCCACGGTCATTCCCTCCCTTCTCTACGCTTGCGAAACGTGGACCCCCCTAATGGAACATCTTCGCCGGTTAGAAACATTTAGGCTGGCCTGCCTACGATCCATCCTGGGTTTAACCAGACTGGATTGTGTGAGGAGCTCACAAATCCTTGAAAGATCTGGGCAAGGTCCCATCGGTGAGCTCCTCCGGCGGGGAAGGCTGCGATGGCTGGGTCATGTAGCCCGCATGCCCAGCCACCGCATGCCGAAACAGCTTTTGTTCGGCCGGATCGAGGGGGCTAAGCGGCGGGCGCGGCACGGGCTAGAGAAGAGATGGAGTGATGTGGTACAGGAGGACGTGCAGCTGAGTAGACTTGCCGATGACTGGTACCAGCGGTGTCAAGATCGGCCTCTGAGGAGGAGGCTCGTGAAGGACGCTACTGGGCAGTTGGAGGTAGTCGCCCTCCAACAACAACGGAGGGCGGTGGAGCGACGCTCAGAACAACGAGCGGAGCGCCGGGTGGCTAAAGCACAGCAGGTTGGCACAGTAGGGGGCACAGGTGGTGCATCAGCCAGTCATCTCAGTCATCTTAGTCAGTCGACCCGTGGCACCTGGGTCTGTCCCGTGACCTCCTGCCAGCGGGCGTTCGACACTTCACGTGGCCTCAGGGTGCACATAGCCTGGCACAAGCGTCGTGGTGACGTCACCGCCACTTAGTGGCGAATGGCGGTTGTTGTTGTTGTTGTTGTTGTGTGTTTACAGGTGTGTGTGTACAAGTGTGTTTACAGGTGTGTGTGTGTGTGTGTTTACAGGTGAGTGTATGTGTGTGTGTACAGGTGTGTGTGTGTGTAAAGGTGTGTACAGGTGTGTGTACAGGTGTGTGTACAGGTTTGTGTACAGGTGTGTGTGTGTACAGGTGTGTGTGTGTAAAGGTGTGTGTGTACAGGTGTGTGTGTGTGTTTACAGGTGTATGTGTGTGTGTACAGGTGTGTATGTACAGGTGTGTTTACAGGTGTGTGTGTACAGGTGTGTTTACAAGTGTGTGTGTGTACAGGTGTGTGTGTGTACAGTCCGGCAAAACAACCCCCTACCTCCTCGCGGTGCCGGATGGGCAACTCTGTCGTGGACAGCGCTGTGGGGGGAGATCCGATTTTGATTGGCTCCTCCCCTCATGGCATATGTGTCCACCACAGGGGCTAAACGGGGGCTCTGGACGGGTGCGAGGGGCTGGTAACCCCTCCACCTTCAATTAATTACCACGAAACCACGAATCAAACTGAAATATGTAACAACTAAGCTTGTGCCGGAGACCCCGGGGGGCCAGGCGTCTATGACGTCTCCTGGCCAAACCCCAATTGGCGGAGCCAGGAGATTGAATACCTACCCTCGGGGCTACTCCAGAAACAACGAAAAGCCACTACGGGTGGCCACGTGGAATGTTCGAACGCTCACTGCAGAGGAGAGGCTGCCACTCCTCTGTCGGGAGCTGGACCGGTACCGCCTGGATCTATGCGGCATTCAGGAGGTCCGGTGGACCGGCTCTGGCTCCTGCCACCATGAGGGGTGGACAGTCCTCTACTCGGGGCAGCAGACTGCCAAACAACAGGGTGTGGGTCTTCTTTTGAACAAAAGAATGAAGGGGGTGTGGGAGCGTGGTGGTGAGGTGTCGGAAGCTGTAAGCCCCAGGCTACTTTGGGCTCGCCTTCCCATCAACCGGAGGTGAGGAATGGTGGTCGTGGTTACTTATGCCCCCACCGAAGATGAACATCCGTGGAGGGATGCAGGCAAAGCCGATGAGTCAGATGCCTTCTATGACCTCCTGTCACAGGTGCTGGCTAAAGTGGCCCCTCGGGATAGAGTCATCATGTTGGGTGACTTCAATGCCCGAGTTGGTCATGATACTGGCACTTGGTCTGGAGTGATTGGAAGGCATGGGCCAGATCAGCTCAATAACAACGGTAGGAGGCTGCTAGATTTTTGTGCAGCCCATGGGCTTGTAATTACCAACACGCTGTTCCGGCATCGGCGCATCCACACAACATCATGGATGCATGCCGGGTCCAAGCAAGAACATCTGCTGGACTACATAGTGACGGACCAGCGAATGCGAGCCCATGTCCTTGACACCAGGACCTACCGTGGAGCTGATCTGCCTTCTGACCATCGACTAGTCATCTGTAAGATGCGCCTGCCATTCTTCCACTCCGGTGGTGGGTGTACACCCAGGACCCCATTCCAACCTAAAGTGGCCTGGTCTCAGTTATCTGATGAAAGTTGCAAGCGAGAATTTCATCATCGCTTGCGGCTGGGATTGGCATCGTCCCCGACTCCTCCTGATGTCGAGGGTAAATGGGCGAGGTTTAGGACTGTGACTCATGCAGCTGCAATGGCTGCTCTGGGTACGCGGTCCAGACCCCCCCCAGACACCCTGGATGACAGAGGAGTTGTTCACGATGGTTGAGAAAAAGCGACAGGCCCACTGTCATCGGCTACAGAATCCCACGTCAGAGAATGAGGAGGCTTACCGCAGCCTTCGCTCGGAGGTTCGGAGAGCCGTGAGGCGCTGCAAGGATGGGTGGTGGTCGCGGGTTGCTGAGGAGATGGAGTCTGCCTCAGTGGCCCGTGATCACAAATCTCTATTTAACTCCATCAAAAAAGTAACCTGCAGCGCCACACCTATTACCATCATTAGGGGAAAAAACGGTGATCCAATTTCCGACCCCCAAGTACAGGTTCGCAGATTTGCTGAGCATTTCTGTGAGGTCCTGGGGGAGGGAAAATCCCTCAGCCAGGAAAACATCGTGGCACAAAGTGAGGATGACCCTGCTGAGGCTGCGGTGCCTCAAATATTGGATGAAGTCACCCCCTGTGAGTGGCTGGCTGAGGTGCCATCTGCTGAGGAAGTATTGAAGGCGATCCGGAGTCTGAGACCAGGAAAGGCAGCGGGCAGAGATGATCTCCCAAGCAAAATGCTGAGGGAGGGTGGCGTTTGTGCACAGACTGCCCTATATGACATCATAACAACGGTCTGGGCCGCTGGACGGGTTCCGCAGGATTGGAAGGATGTCCTGGTGGTCCCCCTCTTTAAGAAGGGGGACCGCACAGACTGTAACAACTACAGGGGCATCTCACTCCTCAGTGTGCCGGGAAAGGTCCTGGCAAGGATTATTCAGCATCGCCTTGCCAGGCACGCTGAGGAGAGGCTTGCGGAGCCCCAATGCAGTTTCAGGAAAGGGCGGTCCTGCACAGATGCCATATTTTCTGTCCGTCTGCTACAGCAGAGGTGTAGGGAATTCCAACAAGACCTACATCTCTGCTTTATTGACCTGGTCAAGGCCTATGATACCATCAGTAGGCCTGGGCTCTGGGTCGTTCTTCGTGCTTTTGGAGTACCTGACCCTCTGCTCACGATCATTAAGGACCTTCATGATGGTGAGCGGGCCCGGGTAAAACTACGTGGCAGGGAGTCAGAGCCATTCCCTGTACACCTTGGGGTGCGACAGGGATGTCCTCTGGCTCCCACATTATTTAACATCTATTTTGACCACGCAGTTCGTGAAGCCTTCAATAGCTGTACCGGGGGAATCTCCATATGGTACAGATATAATGGGAGGCTAATCGATGCCCGGGTGCGGTCAAGGGATGGCTCCCTATTGCTCAACCACGTTATGTATGCTGATAATTTGGTAATAGCTGCTCAGTCAGAGGAGGAGTTGGAGACGCTGCTGCTGAGACTGGAGCGTGCCACTAAGAGGTGGGGCCTTACCATCAGCCCCACCAAAACTAAGCACCTGCCTGGGTATTTTGTACCATCGGACACTCCACCCCCACAACTCCCAATCGGTGATGGGGCAGTTGTGGAGAGAGTGGAGAGTTTCCCATACCTGGGCAGTGTGCTTATGACTGGCTCCAGTTTAACAGCAGAGGTCTCACTCCAAATCAGTCGAGCGGCAATATCTTTTCATGGGTTGCGTAACGCTGTGTGGAAGCTACCTGGTCTGTCGCTCCGCACTAAGCTTCAGGTCTTCTCGGCCACGGTCATTCCCTCCCTTCTCTACGCTTGCGAAACGTGGACCCCCCTAATGGAACATCTTCGCCGGTTAGAAACATTTAGGCTGGCCTGCCTACGATCCATCCTGGGTTTAACCAGACTGGATTGTGTGAGGAGCTCACAAATCCTTGAAAGATCTGGGCAGGGTCCCATCGGTGAGCTCCTCCGGCAGGCAAGGCTGCGATGTCTGGGTCATGTAGCCCGCATGCCCAGCCACCGCATGCCGAAACAGCTTTTGTTTGGCCGGATTGAGGGGGCTAAGCGGGCGCGGCACGGGCTAGAGAAGAGATGGAGTGATGTGGTACAGGAAGACGTGGAGCTGAGTGGACTTGCCGAGGACTGGTACCAGCGGTGTCAAGATCGGCCTCTGTGGAGGAGGCTCGTGAAGGACGCTACTGGGCAGTTGGAGGTAGTCGCCCTCCAACAACAACGGAGGGCGGTGGAGCGACGCTCAGAACAACGAGCGGAGCGCCGGGTGGCTAAAGCACAGCAGGTTGGCACAGTAGGGGGCACAGGTGGTGCATCAGCCAGTCATCTCAGTCATCTTAGTCAGTCGACCCGTGGCACCTGGGTCTGCCCCGTGACCTCCTGCCAGCGGGCGTTCGACACTTCACGTGGCCTCAGGGTGCACATAGCCTGGCACAAGCGTCGTGGTGACGTCACCGCCACTTAGTGGCGAATGGCGGTTGTTGTTGTTGTGTACAGGTGTGTGTACAGGTGTGTGTGTGTACAGATGTGTTTACAGGTGTGTGTGTGCACAGGTGTGTGTGTGTAGAGGTGTGTGTACAGGTATGTGTGTGTGTACAGGTGTGTGTGTACAGGTGTGTTTACAGGTTTGTGTGTGTGTACAGGTGTGTGTGTGTGTGTGCGGGCAAGGCTGCGATGGCTGGGTCATGTAGCCCGCATGCCCAGCCACCGCATGCCGAAACAGCTTTTGTTCGGCCGGATTGAGGGGGCTAAACGGGCGCGGCACGGGCTAGAGAAGAGATGGAGTGATGTGGTACAGGAGGACGTGGAGCTGAGTGGACTTGCCGATGACTGGGACCAGCGGTGTCAAGATCGGCCTCTGTGGAGGAGTCTCGTGAAGGACGCTACTGGGCAGTTGGAGGCAGTCGCCCTCCAACAACAACGGAGGGCGGAGGAGCGACGCTCAGAACAACGAGCGGAGCGCCGGGTGGCTAAAGCACAGCAGGTTGGCACAGTAGGGGGCACAGGTGGTGCATCAGCCAGTCATCTCAGTCATCTCAGTCAGTCGACCCGTGGCACCTGGGTCTCCCCCGTGACCTCCTGCCAGCGGGCGTTCGACACTTCAGGTGGCCGCAGGGTGCACATGGCCTGGCACAAGCGTCGTGGTGACGTCACCGCCACTTAGTGGCGAATGGCGGTTGTTGTTGTTGTGTGTGTGTGTACAGGTGAGTGTGTGTGTACAGGTGTTTGTGTGTGCGAGGAGCGGTAGTGTAGTGGTTAGCGCTACGCTGAGCTATGAACCTGGCGACCCGGGTTCGATTCCCGCTCACGGCCAACACCAGTGACGATTATCTGAACCGGTCCCGGGCCTCCCCTAGGTCGACTCAGCCTCAAATGATTACCTGGTGCGGTGTGTAAACATCGCCACTAGGGAGACAAAGGCGGTCGGGCGTGGTGCTGGCCACCCACCCCCTCGTGTACCGTTCCGGCCTTCATAGGTGCTCGCTAACAGCACTTGCCCCTACAGTCTGTTACAGGCCATATGGGGGATCTATGTCTTTATCTTTGTGCGTGTGTACAGGTGTGTGTGTGTGTACAGGTGTGTGTGTGTGTACAGGTGTGTGTTTACAGGTGTGTGTGTACAGGTGTGTGTGTATGTGTGTACAGGTACGTATATGTACAGGTGTGTGTACAGGTGTACACACACCGACCGCGGCTCGTTCGTGCCAGGCTAGGTGCACGCACCAGGCTCATGGCGGCCGGGTTGGTCTGATATCTCCATGGCGTAGAGTTTCCGGCCCTCCTGGCTGCGTCCGATGCTGTAGACTCGGGCAATGTCCGGACACTCGGCCTGGACCGCACGCATCAACTGAGACACACAGACACACACAGTCACACACAGTCACACAGACACACAGACACAGACAGACACACACACACAGACACACACACAGACACACAGACACACAGACACATAGACACAGACACACAGACACACAGACACACACACAGACACACACACAGTCACACACACAGAAACACTCACACAGACACACACACAGACACACACAGTCACACACAGACACACACACAGACACACAGTCACACACAGTCTCACACAGTCACACACACACAGACACACAGACACACACACACAGACACACAGTCACACACACACAGACACACACAGTCACACACAGACACACACACACAGACACACACAGTCACACACAGACACACACACAGACACACACACACACAGACACACACACACACACAGTCACACACACACAGTCAAACACACAAACACACACACAGACACACACAGTCACACACACACACACAGTCACACACACAGACACACACACAGTCCCAAAAAGTCACACAGACACACAGACACACACACACACAGACACACAGACACACAGTCACACACAGACACACAGACAGACACACACACACAGACACACAGACACACACACACAGACACACAGACACACACAGACACACACACAGACACACAAACACACACATACACACACAGACACACACACAGACACACAAAAACACAGACCGATGCACACACAGTGAGACGGAGAGAGAGACACAAACACACAGACACTCACACAACAACACACAGACACACGCACAGACACACACAGACACACACAGTGAGACAGAGAAAGACACACACAGACCGACACACACACATGCACACACACACACAGACTCACAAAGACACATGCACAAAGACAAAGATCCCCGTATAGCCTTTAACAGACTGTAGGGGCAAGTGCTGTTAGCGAACAGCACCACCACCACTCTGTACCACCACCACTCCTACACCACCACCACCACTCTGTGCCACCACCACTGTGAACCACCACCACCACTCAGCACCACCACCCTGCACCACCACCACCACCCTGCACCACCACCACCACCACCACCCTGCACCACCACCACCACCACCACCCTGCACCACCACCACCACCACCCTGCACCACCACCACCACCACCACCCTGCACCACCACCACCACCACTCTGCACCACCACCACCACCACCACTCTGTACCACAACCACTCTGCACCACCACCACCACCACCACTCTGTAACGCACCCGACGCATGGAGTCGTAGTTGTGGTGCTGGAAGTCCAGGCGCAGGTCACGTGACTCGGCATCGCCCCGGGCAGCAGAGGAGGAAGAATCCTCGGCTGGGTCTGCCAGGAGGAGCGGTGGGACAACGGTCGACTCAGCCTCAAATAGTCTAACATCTCTGTGTTATGAATCTATGGGTCTCTGTGTGATGAGTCTATGGGTCTCTGTGTGAGTGAGTCTATGAGTCTCTGTGTGAGTCTACGTCTCTCTCTCTCTCTGCCTGTATGAGTGAGTCTATGGGTCTCTGTATGAGTGAGTCTATGGGTCTCTGTATGAGTGAGTCTATGGGTCTCTGTATGAGTGAGTCTATGGGTCTCTGTATGAGTGAGTCTATGGGTCTCTGTGTGAGTGAGTCTATGGGTCTCTGTGTGAGTCTATGAGTCTCTGTGTGAGTGAGTCTATGGGTCTCTGTGTGGTGAGTCTGTGAGTCTCTGTGTGAGTCTATGAGTCTCTGTGTGAGTGAGTCTATGGGTCTCTGTGTGGTGAGTCTATGGGTCTCTGTGTGAGTCTATGAGACTCTGTGTGATGAGTCTATGGGTCTCTGTGTGAGTGAGTCTATGAGTTTCTGTGTGGTGAGTCTATGAGTCTCTGTGTGATGAGTCTATGGGTCTCTGTGTGGTGAGTCTATGGGTCTCTGTGTGATGAGTCTGTGGGTCTCTGTGTGGTGAGTCTGTGGGTCTCTGTGTGAGTCTGTGGGTCTCTGTGTGGTGAGTCTGTGGGTCTCTGTATGAGTGAGTCTGTGAGTCTCTGTGTGAGTCTATGAGTCTCTGTGTGGTGAGTCTGTGAGACTCTGTATGAGTGAGTCTATGGGTCTCTGTGTGAGTGAGTCTATGGGTCTCTGTGTGAGTGAGTCTATGGGTCTCTGTATGAGTGAGTCTGTAGGTCTCTGTGTGAGTGAGTCTATGGGTCTCTGTGTGGTGAGTCTGCGAGTCTCTGTGTGAGTCTATGAGTCTCTGTGTGAGTGAGTCTATGGGTCTCTGTGTGGTGAGTCTGTGAGACTCTGTGTGAGTCTGTGAGTCTCTGTGTGAGTCTATGAGTCTCTGTGTGAGTGTGTGAGTCTCTGTGTGAGTCTATAGGTCTCTGTGTGAGTGAGTCTGTGGGTCTCTGTGTGAGTCTATGAGACTCTGTGTGAGTCTGTGAGTCTCTGTGTGAGTCTGTGGGTCTCTGTGTGGTGAGTCTGTGGGTCTCTGTGTGGTGAGTCTGTGAGTCTCTGTGTGAGTCTATGAGTCTCTGTGTGAGTGAGTCTATGGGTCTCTGTGTGGTGAGTCTGTGAGACGCTGTGTGAGTCTGTGAGTCTCTGTGTGAGTCTATGGGTCTCTGTGTGAGTCTATGAGACTCTGTGAGTGAGTCTATGAGTCTCTGTGTGGTGAGTCTATGGGTCTCTGTGTGAGTGAGTCTATGGGTCTCTGTGTGAGTCTATGGGTCTCTGTGTGATGAGTCTGTGGGTCTCTGTGTGAGTGAGTCTATGGGTCTCTGTCTGAGTGAGTCTATGAGTCTCTGTGTGAGTGAGTCTATGGGTCTCTGTGTGAGTGAGTCTATGGGTCTCTGTGTGAGTCTATGGGTCTCTGTGTGATGAGTCTGTGGGTCTCTGTGTTAGTGAGTCTATGGGTCTCTGTCTGAGTGAGTCTATGAGTCTCTGTATGAGTGAGTCTATGGGTCTCTGTGTGAGTGCGTCTGTGAGTCTCTGTGTGAGTCTGTGAGTCTCTGTGTGAGTCTGAGTCTCTGTGTGGTGAGTCTGTGAGACTCTGTATGAGTGAGTCTATGAGACTCTGTGTGAGTGAGTCTATGAGAATCTCTGTATGAGTGAGTCTGTGGGTCTCTGTGTGAGTGAGTCTGTGAGTCTCTGTGTGGTGAGTCTGTGAGTCTCTGTGTGAGTCTATGGGTCTCTGTGTGAGTCTATGAGACTCTGTGTGAGTCTATGAGTCTCTGTGTGAGTCTATGAGTCTCTGTGTGAGTCTATGAGACTCTGTGTGAGTCTATGAGTCTCTGTGTGAGTCTATGAGTCTCTGTGTGAGTCTATGAGACTCTGTGTGAGTCTATGGGGCTCTCCCTCTCTGCCTGTGTGAGTCTCCGCTTGAGTCGAGTTCGCGTACCCGCTACTGTGCATGCCAGCACCTCCATGCGCAGGCAAATCAGTCCGCCCGGGTGCCACGTGACGGGTAGGAGGCGAAGGAAGCGTGCGGGAGTCGGAGCCGGGAGGAGGTTCAACACCGGCGTGTCCTGGTCAGAGTTGCCCTGGAAAATCTACAGAGGCAGACAGAGAGAGGCGAGCACGTGTGAGTGTGTGAGTGAGTGGGTGAGTAGGTGAGTGAGTGGGTGAGTGAGTGGGTGAGTGAGTGTGTGAGTGTGTGAGTGAGTGGGTGAGTAGGTGAGTGTGTGAGTGTGTGGGTGAGTGAGTGGGTGAGTGAGTGAGTGTGTGAGTGGGTGAGTGAGTAGGTGAGTGGGTGAGTGGTGAGTGAGTGGTGAGTGAGTGGTGAGTGAGTGGTGAGTGTGTGGGTGAGTGAGTGGGTGGGTGAGTAGGTGAGTGAGTGAGTGGGTGAGTGAGTGGTGAGTGAGTGGGTGAGTGGGTGAGTGAGTGAGTGGTGTGTGAGTGAGTGAGTGGGTGAGTGAGCGTGTGCATGAGCGTGTGAGTGAGCGTGTGAGTGTGTGAGTGAGTGAGTGGGTGGGTGAGTGGGTGAGAGGATGGGTGAGTGAGTGAGTGGGTGAGTGAGTGAGTGGGTGGGTGAGTGGGTGGGTGAGTAGGTGAGTGGGTGAGTGTGTGAGTGTGTGAGTGGGTGAGTAGGTGAGTGAGTGAGTGAGTGGGTGAGTGAGTGAGTGAGTGGTGAGTGAGTGGGTGAGTGAGTGAGTGAGTGGTAAGTGAGTGGGTGTGTGAGTGTGTGAGTGAGTGAGTAGGTGAGTGAGCGTGTGCATGAGCGTGTGAGTGAGCGTGTGAGTGTGTGAGTGAGTGAGTGGGTGAGTGGGTGAGAGAGTGGGTGAGTGAGTGAGTGAGTGGGTGAATGAGTGAGTGAGTGGGTGTGTGAGTGAGTGAGTGGGTGAGTGAGTGGGTGAGTGAGTGAGTGGGTGGGTGAGTGAGTGAGTGGGTGGGTGAGTGAGTGAGTGGGTGAGTGGGTGGGTGAGTGTGTGAGTGGGTGAGTGTGTGAGTGAGTGTGTGAGTGAGTGGGTGGGTGTGTGAGTGAGTGTGTGAGTGGGTGAGTGTGTGAGTGGGTGAGTGAGTGAGTGAGTGGGTGGGTGAGTGGGTGAGTGAGTGAGTGAGTGGGTGAGTGAGTGCGTGGGTGAGTGAGTGAGTGAGTGGGTGGGTGAGTGAGTGAGTGGGTGAGTGAGTGGGTGAGTAAGTGAGTGAGTGGGTGGGTGAGTGAGTGAGTGGGTGAGTGGGTGGGTGAGTGAGTGAGTGGGTGAGTGGGTGAGTAAGTGAGTGAGTGGGTGAGTGAGTGGGTGAGTGTGTGAGTGTGTGAGTGGGTGAGTGTGTGAGTGAGTGGGTGAGTGTGTGAGTGAGTGAGTGAGTGTGTGAGTGTGTGAGTGAGTGAGTGGGTGAGTGAGCGTGTGCATGAGCGTGTGAGTGAGGTGTGAGTGTGTGAGTGAGTGGGTGTGAGTGAGTGAGTGAGTGGGTGAGTGGGTGAGAGAGTGGGTGAGTGAGTGAGTGAGTGGGTGAGTGAGTGAGTGAGTGGGTGGGTGTGTGAGTGAGTGGGTGAGTGGGTGGGTGAGTGAGTGAGTGGTGAGTGAGTGAGTGAGTGGGTGGGTGAGTGGGTGAGTGAGTGAGTGAGTGGGTGAGTGAGTGGGTGGGTGAGTGAGTGAGTGGGTGAGTAAGTGAGTGAGTGGGTGGGTGGGTGAGTGAGTGAGTGGGTGAGTGCGTGGGTGAGTGAGTGAGTGAGTGGGTGAGTGGGTGAGTGAGTGAGTGGGTGAGTGAGTGGGTGAGTGTGTGAGTGGGTGAGTGTGTGAGTGAGTGGGTGAGTGTGTGAGTGAGTGAGTGGGTGAGTGTGTGAGCGTGTGAGTGAGTGAGTGGGTGTTTGAGCGTGTGAGTGAGTGGGTGAGTAAGTGAGTGAGTGGGTGGGTGAGTGAGTGAGTGGGTGAGTGGGTGGGTGAGTGAGTGAGTGAGTGGGTGAATGAGTGAGTGAGGGGGTGAGTGAGTGGGTGAGTGTGTGAATGGGTGAGTGTGTGAGTGAGTGGGTGAGTGTGTGAGTGAGTGGGTGAGTGGGTGAGGGTGTGAGCGTGTGAGTGTGTGAGTGAGTGAGTGAGTGTGTGAGTGAGTGAGTGGGTGAGTGGGTGAGTGGGTGAGTGAGTGAGTGAGTGAGTGGGTGGTGAGTGGGTGGGTGAGTGGGTGAGTGAGTATGTGAGTGTGTGAGTGTGTGAGTGAGTGGGTGAGTGTGTGGGTGAGTGAGTGGAGTGTGTGAGTGAGTGGGTGAATGAGTGAGTGAGTGGGTGAGTGTGTGAGTGTGTGAGTGAGTGGGTGAGTGTGTGAGTGAGTGAGTGGGTGTGTGAGCGTGTGAGTAGTGTGTGAGTGAGTGAGTGTGTGAGTGAGTGGGTGAGTGTGTGGGTGAGTGAGTGAGTGTGTGAGTAGGTGAGTGTGTGAGTGAGTGGGTGAGTGTGTGAGTGTGTGAGTGAGTGAGTGTGTGAGTGAGTGGGTGAATGTGTGAGTGAGTGAGTGGGTGTGTGAGCGTGTGAGTGAGCGTGTGAGTGTGTGAGTGAGTGAGTGTGTGAGTGAGTGAGTGGGTGAGTGGGTGAGAGAGTGGGTGAGTGAGTGAGTGAGTGGGTGAGTGAGTGAGTGAGTGGGTGGGTGTGTGAGTGAGTGGGTGAGTGGGTGGGTGAGTGAGTGAGTGGGTGAGTGAGTGAGTGAGTGGGTGGGTGAGTGGGTGAGTGAGTGAGTGAGTGGGTGAGTGAGTGGGTGGGTGAGTGAGTAAGTGAGTGGGTGGGTGGGTGAGTGAGTGAGTGGGTGAGTAAGTGAGTGAGTGGGTGGGTGGGTGAGTGAGTGAGTGGGTGAGTGCGTGGGTGAGTGAGTGAGTGAGTGGGTGAGTGGGTGAGTGAGTGAGTGGGTGAGTGAGTGGGTGAGTGTGTGAGTGGGTGAGTGTGTGAGTGAGTGGGTGAGTGTGTGAGCGTGTGAGTGAGTGAGTGGGTGTTTGAGCGTGTGAGTGAGTGGGTGAGTAAGTGAGTGAGTGGGTGGGTGAGTGAGTGAGTGGGTGAGTGGGTGGGTGAGTGAGTGAGTGAGTGGGTGAGTGAGTGAGTGAGGGGGTGAGTGAGTGGGTGAGTGTGTGAGTGGGTGAGTGTGTGAGTGAGTGGGTGAGTGTGTGAGTGAGTGAGTGAGTGGGTGAGTGTGTGAGCGTGTGAGTGTGTGAGTGAGTGTGTGAGTGAGTGAGTGGGTGAGTGGGTGAGTGAGTGAGTGGGTGGGTGAGTGGGTGGGTGAGTGGGTGAGTGAGTAAGTGAGTGTGTGAGTGTGTGAGTGAGTGGGTGAGTGTGTGGGTGAGTGAGTGAGTGTGTGAGTGAGTGGGTGAATGAGTGAGTGAGTGGGTGAGTGTGTGAGTGTGTGAGTGAGTGGGTGAGTGTGTGAGTGAGTGAGTGGGTGTGTGAGCGTGTGAGTGAGTGTGTGAGTGAGTGAGTGTGTGAGTGAGTGGGTGAGTGTGTGGGTGAGTGAGTGAGTGTGTGAGTGAGTGGGTGAATGAGTGAGTGGGTGAGTGTGTGAGTGTGTGAGTGAGTGAGTGTGTGAGTGAGTGGGTGAATGTGTGAGTGAGTGAGTGGGTGTGTGAGCGTGTGAGTGAGTGGGTGAGTGAGCGTGTGAGTGAGCGTGTGAGTGTGTGAGTGAGTGAGTGAGTGGGTGAGTGGGTGAGTGAGTGAGTGGGTGAGTGAGTGAGTGGGTGGGTGAGTGAGTGAGTGGGTGAGTGGGTGAGTGAGTGGGTGAGTGAGTGTGTGAGTGAGTGAGTGGGTGAGTGAGTGAGTGGGTGAGTGAGTGAGTGGGTGGGTGAGTGAGTGAGTGGGTGAGTGGGTGAGTGGGTGGGTGAGTAGGTGAGTGGGTGAGTGTGAGGTGAGTGAGGGGTGAGTGAGTGGTGAGTGTGTGGGTGAGTGAGTGGGTGGGTGAGTAGGTGAGTGAGTGAGTGGGTGAGTGAGTGGTGAGTGAGTGGGTGAGTGGGTGAGTGAGTGAGTGGTGTGTGAGTGAGTGAGTGGGTGAGTGAGCGTGTGCATGAGCGTGTGAGTGAGCGTGTGAGTGTGTGAGTGAGTGAGTGGGTGGGTGAGTGGGTGAGAGGGTGGGTGAGTGAGTGAGTGAGTGGGTGAGTGAGTGAGTGAGTGGGTGGGTGGGTGGGTGAGTGGGTGGGTGAGTAGGTGAGTGGGTGAGTGTGTGAGTGTGTGAGTGGGTGAGTAGGGTGAGGTGAGTGAGTGAGTGGGTGAGTGAGTGAGTGAGTGGGAGTGAGTGGGTGAGTGAGTGAGTGAGTGGTAAGTGAGTGGGTGAGTGAGTGAGTGAGTGGTAAGTGAGTGAGTGTGTGAGTGTGTGAGTGAGTGAGTAGGTGAGTGAGCGTGTGCATGAGCGTGTGAGTGGGGGAGCGTGTGAGTGTGTGAGTGAGTGAGTGGGTGAGTGGGTGAGAGAGTGGGTGAGTGAGTGAGTGAGTGGGTGAGTGAGTGAGTGGGTGTGTGAGTGAGTGAGTGAGTGGGTGAGTGAGTGGGTGAGTGAGTGAGTGGTTGGGAGTGATGGGTGAGTGAGTGAGTGGGTGGGTGAGTGAGTGGTGGGTGAGTGGGTGGGTGAGTGTGTGAGTGGGTGAGTGTGTGAGTGAGTGTGTGAGTGAGTGGGTGTGTGTGGGTGTGTGAGTGAGTGTGGAGTGGGTGAGTGTGTGAGTGGGTGAGTGAGTGAGTGGGTGGGTGAGTGGGGTGAGTGAGTGAGTGAGTGGGTGAGTGAGTGGGTGGGTGAGGGTGAGTGAGTGGGTGGGTGGTGGTGAGTGGGTGAGTGAGTGGGTGAGTGAGTGGTGAGTAAGTGAGTGAGTGGGTGGGTGAGTGAGTGAGTGGGTGAGTGGGTGGGTGAGTGAGGTGAGTGGGTGAGTGGGTGAGTGTGAGTGGTGGTGAGTGGGTGAGTGTGGGTGAGTGTGTGAGGGTGAGTGAGTGGTGGAGGTGTGTGGGTGGGTGGGTGAGTGTGTGACCGTGAGTGGGTGTGTGCATGAGCGTGTGAGTGAGCGTGTGAGTGTGTGAGTGAGTGAGTGGGTGAGTGGGTGAGAGAGTGGGTGAGTGAGTGAGTGGGTGAGTGAGTGAGTGGGTGTGTGAGTGAGTGGGTGAGTGGGTGGGTGAGTGAGTGAGTGGGTGAGTGAGTGAGTGGGTGGGTGAGTGGGTGAGTGAGTGAGTGAGTGGGTGAGTGAGTGGGTGGGTGAGTGAGTGAGTGGGTGGGTGGGTGAGTGAGTGAGTGGGTGAGTAAGTGAGTGAGTGGGTGGGTGGGTGAGTGAGTGAGTGGGTGAGTGCGTGGGTGAGTGAGTGAGTGGGTGAGTGGGTGAGTGAGTGAGTGGGTGAGTGAGTGGGTGAGTGTGTGAGTGGGTGAGTGTGTGAGTGAGTGGGTGAGTGTGTGAGTGAGTGAGTGGGTGAGTGTGTGAGCGTGTGAGTGTGTGAGTGAGTGAGTGTGTGAGTGAGTGAGTGAGTGGGTGAGTGGGTGAGTGAGTGAGTGGGTGGGTGAGTGGGTGGGTGAGTGGGTGAGTGAGTAAGTGAGTGTGTGAGTGTGTGAGTGAGTGGGTGAGTGTGTGGGTGAGTGAGTGAGTGTGTGAGTGAGTGGGTGAATGAGTGAGTGAGTGGGTGAGTGTGTGAGTGTGTGAGTGAGTGGGTGAGTGTGTGAGTGAGTGAGTGGGTGTGTGAGCGTGCGAGTGAGTGTGTGAGTGAGTGAGTGTGTGAGTGAGTGGGTGAGTGTGTGGGTGAGTGAGTGAGTGTGTGAGTGAGTGGGTGAATGAGTGAGTGGGTGAGTGTGTGAGTGTGTGAGTGAGTGAGTGTGTGAGTGAGTGGGTGAATGTGTGAGTGAGTGAGTGGGTGTGTGAGCGTGTGAGTGAGTGAGTGGGTGAGTGAGCGTGTGAGTGAGCGTGTGAGTGTGTGAGTGAGTGAGTGGGTGAGTGAGTGGGTGAGTGAGTGAGTGGGTGAGTGAGTGGGTGGGTGAGTGAGTGAGTGGGTGAGTGGGTGAGTGAGTGGGTGAGTGGGTGAGTGAGTGGGTGAGTGAGTGTGTGAGTGAGTGAGTGGGTGAGTGAGTGAGTGGGTGAGTGAGTGAGTGGGTGGGTGAGTGAGTGAGTGGGTGAGTGGGTGAGTGGGTGGGTGGGTGGGTGAGTGAGTGAGTGAGTGGGTGGGTGAGTGAGTGAGTGGGTGAGTGGGTGAGTGAGTGAGTGGGTGAGTGAGTGGGTGAGTGAGTGTGTGAGTGGGTGAGTGGGTGAGTGCGTGAGTGGGTGGGTGGGTGAGTGAGTGAGTGAGTGGGTGAGTGAGTGGGTGAGTGGGGGAGTGAGTGAATGGGTGAGTGAGTGGGTGTGTGAGTGGGTGGGTGGGTGGGTGAGTGGGTGAGTGAGTGGGTGAGTGCGTGAGTGGGTGAGTGAGTGGGTGAGTGGGGGAGTGAGTGAGTGGGTGAGTGAGTGGGTGGGTGAGTGGGTGGGTGGGTGGGTGAGTGGGTGGGTGGGTGAGTGGGTGGGTGAGTGAGTGGGTGAGTGAGTGGGTGGGTGAGTGGGTGAGTGGGTGGGTGAGTGGGTGGGTGAGTGGGTGGGTGAGTGGGTGGGTGGGTGGGTGGGTGAGTGAGTGTGTGAGTGAGTGAGTGAGTGGGTGAGTGAGTGAGTGGGTGAGTGAGTGAGTGCGTGGGTGAGTGTGTGGGTGAGTGGGTGGGTGAGTGGGTGGGTGAGTGGGTGGGTGGGTGAGTGGGTGGGTGGGTGAGTGGGTGGGTGAGTGGGTGGGTGAGTGGGTGGGTGGGTGAGTGGGTGGGTGGGTGGGTGAGTGGGTGGGTGGGTGGGTGAGTGAGTGAGTGGGTGAGTGAGTGAGTGGGTGGGTGAGTGAGTGAGTGGGTGAGTGGGTGAGCGAGTGGGTGAGTGAGTGTGTGAGTGAGTGAGTGGGTGAGTGAGTGAGTGGGTGAGTGAGTGAGTGAGTGGGTGAGTGAGTGGGTGAGTGAGTGTGTGAGTGGGTGAGTGGGTGGGTGAGTGGGTGAGTGCGTGAGTGGGTGGGTGGGTGAGTGAGTGAGTGGGTGAGTGAGTGGGTGAGTGGGGGAGTGGGTGAGTGGGTGAGTGAGTGGGTGTGTGAGTGGGTGGGTGGGTGGGTGAGTGGGTGGGTGGGTGAGTGGGTGGGTGGGTGGGTGAGTGGGTGGGTGGGTGGGTGAGTGGGTGGGTGGGTGAGTGGGTCGGTGGGTGGGTGAGTGGGTGGGTGAGTGAGTGGGTGAGTGTGTGGGTGAGTGAGTGAGTGTGTGAGTGAGTGAGTGTGTGAGTGAGTGGGTGAATGAGTGAGTGAGTGGGTGAGTGTGTGAGTGTGTGAGTGAGTGAGTGAGTGGGTGAATGTGTGAGTGAGTGAGTGGGTGTGTGAGCGTGTGAGTGAGTGAGTGGGTGAGTGAGCGTGTGAGTGAGTGTGTGAGTGTGTGAGTGAGTGAGTGTGTGAGTGGGTGAGTGAGTGGGTGAGTGAGTGAGTGGGTGAGTGAGTGAGTGGGTGGGTGAGTGAGTGAGTGGGTGAGTGGGTGAGCGAGTGGGTGAGTGAGTGTGTGAGTGAGTGAGTGGGTGAGTGAGTGAGTGGGTGAGTGAGTGAGTGGGTGAGTGAGTGAGTGGGTGAGTGGGTGAGTGAGTGGGTGAGTGAGTGTGTGAGTGAGTGAGTGGAGTGAGTGAGTGGGTGAGTGGAGTGAGTGGGTGGGTGGAGTGAGTGAGTGTGAGTGGGTCGGTGAGTGAGTGAGTGGGTGAGTGGGTGAGTGAGTGGGTGAGTGAGTGGGTGAGTGAGTGTGTGTGAGTGGGTGAGTGGGTGGGTGAGTGGGTGAGTGCGTGAGTGGGTGGGTGTGTGAGTGAGTGAGTGGGTGAGTGAGTGGGTGAGTGGGGGAGTGAGTGAGTGGGTGAGTGAGTGGGTGTGTGAGTGGGTGGGTGGGTGGGTGAGTGGGTGAGTGAGTGGGTGAGTGCGTGAGTGGGTGAGTGAGTGGGTGAGTGGGGGAGTGAGTGAGTGGGTGAGTGAGTGGGTGGGTGAGTGGGTGGGTGGGTGGGTGAGTGGGTGGGTGGGTGAGTGGGTGGGTGAGTGAGTGGGTGAGTGAGTGGGTGGGTGAGTGGGTGAGTGGGTGGGTGATTGGGTGGGTGAGTGGGTGGGTGAGTGGGTGGATGAGTGGGTGGGTGGGTGAGTGGGTGGGTGGGGTGGGTGAGTGAGTGTGTGAGTGAGTGAGTGAGTGGGTGGGTGAGTGGGTGGGTGAGTGGGTGGGTGAGTGGGTGGGTGAGTGGGTGGGTGAGTGGGTGGGTGGGTGGGTGGGTGAGTGGGTGGGTGGGTGAGTGGGTGGGTGAGTGGGTGGGTGGGTGGGTGGGTGGGTGAGTGGGTGGGTGGGTGGGTGAGTGGGTGGGTGGGTGAGTGGGTGGGTGGGTGGGTGGGTGGGTGGGTGAGTGGGTGGGTGGGTGGGTGAGTGGGTGGGTGGGTGAGTGGGTGGGTGGGTGAGTGGGTGAGTGGGTGAGTGGGTGAGTGGGTGGGTGAGTGGGTGGGTGGGTGAGTGGGTGGGTGGGTGGGTGGGTGAGTGGGTGGGTGGGTGAGTGGTTGGGTGGGTCGGTGAGTGAGTGGGTGTGTGAGTGGGTGGGTGGGTGGGTGAGTGGGTGGGTGAGTGGGTGGGGTGGGTGAGTGGGTGGGTGGGTGAGTGGGTGGGTGGGTGGGTGAGTGGGTGAGTGGGTGAGTGGGTGGGTGGGTGAGTGGGTGAGTGAGTGGGTGGGTGGGTGGGTGAGTGGGTGGGTGAGTGGGTGGGTGGGTGAGTGGGTGGGTGGGTGAGTGGGTGGGTGGGTGGGTGGGTGAGTGGGTGGGTGAGTGGGTGGGTGGGTGAGTGGGTGGGGGGTGAGTGGGTGAGTGGGTGGGTGAGTGGGTGGGTGAGTGGGTGGGTGGGTGAGTGGGTGGGTGGGTGGGTGAGTGGGTGGGTGAGTGGGTGAGTGGGTGGGTGGGTGAGTGGGTGGGTGAGTGGGTGGGTGGGTGGGTGAGTGGGTGGGTGAGTGGGTGGGTGGGTGAGTGGGTGAGTGGGTGGTTGAGTGGGTGGGTGAGTGGGTGGGTGGGTGAGTGGGTGGGTGAGTGGGTGAGTGGGTGGGTGGGTGAGTGGGTGGGTGAGTGGGTGGGTGGGTGGGTGAGTGGGTGGGTGAGTGGGTGGGTGGGTGGGTGAGTGGGTGGGTGAGTGGGTGGGTGGGTGAGTGGGTGGGTGAGTGGGTGAGTGGGTGGATGGGTGAGTGGGTGGGTGAGTGGGTGGGTGGGTGGGTGAGTGGGTGGGTGAGTGGGTGGGTGGGTGAGTGGGTGAGTGGGTGGTTGAGTGGGTGGGTGAGTGGGTGGGTGGGTGAGTGGGTGGGTGAGTGGGTGGGTGGGTGGGTGGGTGAGTGGGTGGGTGAGTGGGTGGGTGAGTGGGTGGGTGGGTGGGTGGGTGGGTGAGTGGGTGGGTGAGTGGGTGGGTGGGTGAGTGGGTGAGTGGGTGGTTGAGTGGGTGGGTGAGTGGGTGGGTGGGTGAGTGGGTGGGTGAGTGGGTGAGTGGGTGGGTGGGTGGGTGAGTGGGTGAGTGGGTGGGTGGGTGAGTGGGTGGGTGAGTGGGTGGGTGGGTGGGTGAGTGGGTGGGTGAGTGGGTGGGTGGGTGAGTGGGTGAGTGGGTGGTTGAGTGGGTGGGTGAGTGGGTGGGTGGGTGAGTGGGTGGGTGAGTGGGTGAGTGGGTGGGTGGGTGAGTGGGTGGGTGAGTGGGTGGGTGGGTGGGTGAGTGGGTGGGTGAGTGGGTGGGTGGGTGAGTGGGTGGGTGAGTGGGTGGGTGGGTGAGTGGGTGAGTGGGTGGGTGGGTGAGTGGGTGGGTGGGTGGGTGGGTGGGTGAGTGGGTGGGTGAGTGGGTGGGTGGGTGAGTGGGTGAGTGGGTGGTTGAGTGGGTGGGTGAGTGGGTGGGTGGGTGAGTGGGTGGGTGAGTGGGTGAGTGGGTGGGTGGGTGAGTGGGTGGGTGAGTGGGTGGGTGGGTGGTGTGTGGGTGAGGTGGGTGGGGGTGGGTGAGTGGGTGGGTGGGTGGGTGGGTGAGTGGGTGGGTGAGTGGGTGAGTGGGTGGGTGGGTGAGTGGGTGGGTGAGTGGGTGGGTGGGTGGGTGAGTGGGTGGGTGAGTGGGTGGGTGGGTGAGTGGGTGGGTGAGTGGGTGGGTGGGTGGGTGAGTGGGTGGGTGGGTGGGTGGGTGAGTGGGTGGGTGGGTGAGTGGGTGAGTGGGTGGGTGAGTGGGTGGGTGAGTGGGTGGGTGGGTGAGTGGGTGTGTGAGTGGGTGAGTGGGTGGGTGGGTGAGTGGGTGGGTGAGTGGGTGAGTGGGTGGGTGAGTGGTGGGTGGGTGAGTGGGTGAGTGGGTGGTTGAGTGGGTGGGTGAGTGGGTGGGTGGGTGAGTGGGTGGGTGAGTGGGTGAGTGGGTGGGTGGGTGAGTGGGTGGGTGAGTGGGTGGGTGGGTGGGTGAGTGGGTGGGTGAGTGGGTGGGTGGGTGGGTGAGTGGGTGGGTGGGTGAGTGGGTGGGTGGGTGAGTGGGTGGGTGGGTGGGTGAGTGGGTGGGTGTGTGGGTGGGTGAGTGGGTGGGTGGGTGGGTGAGTGGGTGGGTGGGTGGGTGAGTGGGTGGGTGGGTGAGTGGGTGGGTGGGTGGGTGAGTGGGTGGGTGGGTGAGTGACTTTTCCGCAGCTGTCCCACGTGACGGAGTCGTTGCTCAGCTGCACCTTGAAGGACGTCACCCAGTGGGACCTGAAACCAACAACAACAACAACACTCTGTGTGTATGTATGTGTGTGTATGTGTGTGTGTCTGTGTGTGTGTGTATGTGTGTGTGTCACTCTGTGTGTGTATGTGTGTCTGTGTGTGTGTGTGTCTGTGTGTGTGTCTGTGTGTGTATGTGTGTGTGTGTATGTATGTGTCTCTGTGTGTGTGTGTATGTGTGTCTGTGTGTGTGTATGTGTGTCACTGTGTGTGTGTCTGTGTGTGTGTGTCACTCTGTGTGTGTGTGACTGTGTGTGTGTCACTGTGTGTGTGTGTGTCACTGTGTGTGTGTGTCACTGTGTGTGTGTATGTGTGTCTGTGTGTGCTGTTAAACTGGAGCCAGTTTAACAGCACACACAGAGGTCTCACTCCGAATCAGTCGAGCGGCAATATCTTTTCATCGGTTGCGTAACGCTGTGTGGAAGCTACCTGGTCTGTCGCTCCGCACTAAGTTTCAGGTCTTCTCGGCCACGGTCATTCCCTCCCTTCTCTACGCTTGCGAAACGTGGACCCCCCTAATGGAACATCTTCGCCGGTTAGAAACATTTAGGCTGGCCTGCCTACGATCCATCCTGGGTTTAACCAGACTGGATTGTGTGAGGAGCTCACAAATCCTTGAAAGATCTGGGCAGGGTCCCATCGGTGAGCTCCTCCGGCAGGCAAGGCTGCGATGGCTGGGTCATGTAGCCCGCATGCCCAGCCACCGCATGCCGAAACAGCTTTTGTTTGGCCGGATTGAGGGGGCTAAGCGGGCGCGGCACGGGCTAGAGAAGAGATGGAGTGATGTGGTACAGGAGGACGTGGAGCTGAGTGGACTTGCCGATGACCGGTACCAGCGGTGTCAAGATCGGCCTCTGTGGAGGAGGCTCGTGAAGGATGCTACTGGGCAGTTGGAGGCAGTCGCCCTCCAACAACAACGGAGGGCGGAGGAGCGACGCTCACAACAACGAGCGGAACGCCGGGTGGATAAAGCACAGCAGGTTGGCACAGTAGGGGGCACAGGTGGTGCATCAGCCAGTCATCTCAGTCAGTCGACCCGTGGCACCTGGGTCTGCCCCGTGACCTCCTGCCAGCGGGCGTTCGACACTTCAGGTGGCCTCACAGTGCACATAGCCTGGCACAAGCGTCGTGGTGACGTCACCGCCACTTAGTGGCGAATGGCGGTTGTTGTTGTTGTTGTGTGTGTGTCACTGTGTGTGTGTCTGTGTGTGTGTGTGTCTGTGTGTGTATGTGTGTGTGTGTCTGTGTGTGTGTCACTGTGTGTGTCACTGTGTGTATCACTGTGTGTGTCACTGTGTGTGTGTGTCACTGTGTGTGTCACTGTGTGTGTGTCGCTGTGTGTGTGTCACTGTGTGTGTGTGTCACTGTATGTGTGTGTATGTGTGTCTGTATGTGTGTCTGTGTGTGTATGTGTGTCGGTGTGTATGTGTGTCTGTGTGTGTGTCACTGTGTGTGTGTGTGTGTCACTGTGTGTGTGTGTCACTGTGTGTGTCACTGTGTGTGTGTCACTGTGTGTGTGTCACTGTGTGTGTGTGTGTCACTGTGTGTGTCACTGTGTGTGTCACTGTGTGTGTGTCACTGTGTGTGTGTCACTGTGTGTGTGTCACTGTGTGTGTCACTGTGTGTGTCACTGTGTGTGTGTCATTGTGTGTGTGTGTCACTGTGTGTGTCACTGTGTCTGTGTCACTGTATGTGTGTGTCACTGTGTGTGTGTCACTGTGTGTGTCACTGTGTGTGTCACTGTGTGTGTGTCATTGTGTGTGTGTGTCACTGTGTGTGTCACTGTGTCTGTGTCAGTGTGTGTGTGTGTGTCACTGTGTGTGTCACTGTGTGTGTGTCACTGTGTTTGTGTGTGTGTCACTGTGTGTGTGTGTCACTGTGTGTGTGTTTCACTGTGTGTGTGTTTCACTGTGTGTGTCACTGTGTGTGTCACTGTGTGTGTGTCACTGTGTGTGTGTCACTGTGTGTTTCACTGTGTGTGTGTTTCACTGTGTGTGTGTCACTGTGTGTGTCACTGTGTGTGTGTGTGTCACTGTGTGTGTGTGTCACTGTGTGTATGTGTCACTGTGTGTGTGTCACTGTGTGTGTCACTGTGTGTCACTGTGTGTGTGTGTGTGTCACTGTGTGTGTGTGTCACTGTGTGTCACTGTGTGTGTGTGTCACTGTGTGTGTGTGTCACTGTGTGTGTGTGTCACTGTGTGTGTCACTGTGTGTGTGTCACTGTGTGTGTGTGTCACTGTGTGTCACTGTGTGTGTGTCACTGTGTGTGTGTCACTGTGTGTGTCACTGTGTGTGTGTCACTGTGTGTGTGTGTGTCACTGTGTGTGTCACTGTGTGTGTGTCACTGTGTGTGTGTCACTATGTGTGTGTGTCACTGTGTGTGTCACTGTGTGTGTCACTGTGTGTGTGTCACTGTGTGTGTCACTGTGTGTGTGTCACTGTGTGTGTGTCACTGTGTGTGTCACTGTGTGTGTGTCACTGTGTGTGTCTCACTGTGTGTGTGTGTCACTGTGTGTGTGTCACTGTGTGTGTGTCACTGTGTATGTCACTCTGTGTGTGTGTCACTGTGTGTGTCACTGTGTTTGTGTGCCACTGTGTGTGTGTGTCACTGTGTGTGTTTGTATGTGTCACTGTGTGTGTGTGTCACTCTGTGTGTCACTGTGTGTGTGTCACTGTGTGTGTCACTGTGTGTGTCACACTGTGTGTGTGTGTCACTGTGTGTCACTGTGTGTGTGTCACTGTGTGTGTGTGTGTGTCACTGTGTGTGTGTGTCACTGTGTGTGTCACTGTGTCTGTGTGTGTGTTACTGTGTGTTTCACTGTGTGTGTGTCGCAGTGTGTGTGTGTTACTGGGAGCGATAGTGTAGTGGTTAGCGCTATGCTGCGCTATGAACCTGGCGACCCGGGTTCGATTCCCGCTCACGGCCAACACCAGTTACGATTATCTGAACCGGTCCCGGGCCTCCCCTAGGTCGACTCAGCCTCAAATGAGTACCTGGTTGCGGTATGTAAACATCGCCACTAGGGAGACAAAGGCGGTCGGGCGTGGTGCTGGCCACCCACCCCCTCGTGTACCGTTCCGGCCTTCATAGGTGCTCGCTAACAGCACTTGCCCCTACAGTCTGTTAAGGCTATATGGGGGATCTTTGTTTGTGTGTTACTGTGTGTGTGTCACTGTGTGTGTTACTGTGTGTGTGTCACTATGTGTGTTACTGTGTGTGTGTCACTGTGTGTGTCACTTTGTGTGTGTGTCACTGTGTGCCACTGTGTGTGTCACTGTGTGTGTTACTGTGTGTGTGTCACTGTGTGTGTCACTGTGTGTGTGTGTGTGTCACCCATTGCGGTTTCAGGAAAGGGCGGTCCTGCACAGATGCCACATTTTCTGTCCGTCTGCTACAGCAGAGGTGTAGGGAATTCCAGCAAGACCTACATCTCTGCTTTATTGACCTGATCAAGGCCTATGATACCATCAGTAGGCCTGGGCTCTGGGTTGTTCTTCGTGCTTTTGGAGTACCTGACCCTCTGCTCACGATCATTAAGGACCTTCATGATGGTGAGTGGGCCCGGGTAAAACTACGTGGCCGGGAGTCAGAGCCATTCCCTGTACACCTTGGGGTGCAACAGGGATGTCCTCTGGCTCCCACATTATTTAACATCTATTTTGACCACGTAGTTCGTGAAGCCTTCAATAGCTGTACCGGGGGAATCGCCATATGGTACAGATATAATGGGAGGCTAATCGATGCCCGGGTGTGGTCAAGGGATGGCTCCCTATTGCTCAACCACGTTATGTATGCTGATGATTTGGTAATAGCTGCTCAGTCAGAGGAGGAGTTGGAGACGCTGCTGCTGAGACTGGAGCGTGCCACTAAGAGGTGGGGCCTTACCATCAGCCCCACCAAAACTAAGCACCTACCTGGGTATTTTGTACCATCGGACACTCCACCCCCAGATCTCCCTATCAGTGATGGGGCAGTTGTGGAGAGAGTGGAGAGTTTCCCATTCCTGGGCAGTGTGCCTATGACCGGCTCCAGTTTAACACTCCGAATCAGTCGAGCGGCAATATCTTTTCATCGGTTGCGTAACGCTGTGTGGAAGCTACCTGGTCTGTCGCTCCACACTTAGCTTCAGGTCTTCTCGGCCATGGTCATTCCCTCCCTTCTCTACGCTTGCGAAACGTGGACCCCCTTAATGGAACATCTTCGCCGGTTAGAAACATTTAGCCTCGCCTGCCTACGATCCATCCTGGGTTTAACCAGGCTGGATTGTGTGAGGAGCTCACAAATCCTTGAAAGATCTGGACAAAGTCCAATCGGTGAGCTCCTCCAGCGGGTAAGGCTGCGATGGCTGGGTCATGTAGCCCGCATGCCCAGCCACCGAATGCCGAAACAGCTTTTGTTCGGCTGGATCGAGGGGGCTAAACGGGCGCGGCACGGGCTAGAGAAGAGACGGAGTGATGTGGAACAGGAGGACGTGGAGCTGAGAGGACTTGCCGATGACTGGTACCAGCGGTGTCAAGATCGGCCTCTGTGGAGGAGGCTCGTGAAGGATGCTACTGGGCAGTTGGAGGCAGTCGCACTCCAACAACAACGGAGGGCGGAGGAGCGACGCTCACAACAACGAGCGGAGCGCCGGGTGGCTAAAGCACAGCAGGTTGGCACAGTAGGGGGCACAGGTGGTGCATCAGCCAGTCATCTCAGTCAGTCGACCCGTGGCACCTGGGTCTGCCCCGTGACCTCCTGCCAGCGGGCGTTCGACACTTCACGTGGCCTCAGGGTGCACATAGCCTGGCACAAGCATCGTGGTGACGTCTCCGCCGCTTAGTGGCGAATGGCGGTTGTTGTTGTTGTTGTTGGTGGTGGTGTTGGTGGTGGTGTTGGTGGTGGAAGACTCACGACCAGATGGACGCTCGCCCCTGGGTGATGAGGCCGGTGAAGGTGACGAGTCGACCGGCGTCCACCTGCAGCCACTGCTGGGAGTCGTTGAAGGCGGCGCACCAAGCGCCGTCAAACTCGTCACCATCCTCAATACCAGACTAGACACACACAGATACACACACACACAGAGATACACACACACAGATACACACACACAGATACACACACACACAGATACAACAACAACCGCCATTCGCCACTAAGTGGCGGTGACGTCACCACGACGCTTGTGCCAGGCTATGTGCACCCTGAGGCCACGTGAAGTGTCGAACGCCCGCTGGCAGGAGGTCACGGGGCAGACCCAGCAGGTGCCACGGGTCGACTGACTGAGATGACTGGCTGATGCACCACCTGTGCCCCTACTGTGTCAACCTGCTGTGCTTTAGCCACCCGGCGCTCCGCTCGTTGTTGTGAGAGTCGCTCTTCCGCCCTCCGTTGTTGGTGGAGGGCGACTGCCTCCAACTGCCTAGTAGCGTCCTTCACGAGCCTTCTCCACAGAGGCCGATCTTGACACCGCTGGTACCGGTCATCGGCAAGTCCACTCAGCTCCACGTCCTCCTGTACCACATCACTCCATCTCTTCTCTAGCCTGTGCCGCGCCCGCTTAGCCCCCTCAATCCGGCCAAACAAAAGCTGTTTCGGCATGCGGTGGCTGGGCATGCGGGCTACATGACCCAGCCATCACAGCCTTGCCTGCCGGAGGAGCTCACCGATGGGACCCTGCCCAGATCTTTCAAGGATTTGTGAGCTCCTCACACAATCCAGTCTGGTTAAACCCAGGATGGATCGTAGGCAGGCCAGCCTAAATGTTTCTAACCGGCGAAGATGTTCCATTAGGGGGGTCCACGTTTCGCAAGCGTAGAGAAGGGAGGGAATGACTTGGGCCGAGAAGACCTGAAGCTTAGTGCGGAGCGACAGACCAGGTAGCTTCCACACAGCGTTACGCAACCGATGAAAAGATATTGCCGCTCGACTGATTCGGAGTGAGACCTCTGCTGTTAAACTGGAGCCAGTCATAAGCACACTGCCCAGGTATGGGAAACTCTCCACTCTCTCCACAACTGCCCCATCACCGAAGGTGTACAGGGAATGGCTCTGACTCCTGGCCACGTAGTTTTACCCCGGCCCGCTCACCATCATGAAGGTCCTTAATGATCGTGAGCAGAGGGTCAGGGACTCCAAAAGCACAAAGAACAACCCAGAGCCCAGGCCTACTGATGGTATCATAGGCCTTGACCAGGTCAATAAAGCAGAGATGTAGGTCCTGTTGGAATTTACTACACCTCTGCTGTAGCAGACGGACAGAAACATGGCATCTGTGAGGACCGCCCTTTCCTGAAACCACATTGGGGCTCCGCAAGCCTCTCCTCAGCGTGCCTGGCAAGGCGATGTTGAATAATCCTTGCCAGGACCTTTCCCGGCACACTGAGGAGTGAGATGCCCCTGGTATTGTTACAGTCTGTGCGGTCCCCCTTCTTAAAGAGGGAGACCACCAGGGCATCCTTCCAATCCTGTGGAACCCATCCAGTGGTCCAGACTGTTGTTATGATGTCATATAGGGCAGTCTGTGCACAACCGCCACCATCCCTCAGCATTTCGCTTGGGAGATCATCTCTGCCCGCTGCCTTTCCTGGTCTCAGACTCTGGATCGCCTTCAGTACTTCCTCAACAGATGGCACTTCAGCCAGCCACTCACAGGGGGTGACTTCTTCCAATATTTGAGGCCCAGCATGCTCAGCAGGATCATCCTCACTTTGTGCCACGATGTTTTCCTGGCTGAGGGATTTTCCCTCCCCCAGGACATCATAAAAATGCTCAGCAAATCTGCAAACCTGTTCCTGGGGGTCGGAGATTGGATCACCATTTTTTCCACTAATGATGGTAATAGGTGTGGCGCTGCAGGTTACTTTTTTGATGAAGTTAAATAGAGATCTGTGATCGCGGGCCACTGAGGCAGACTCCATCTCCTCAGCAACCCGCGACCACCACCCATCCTTGCAGCACCTCACGGCTCTCCGAACCTTCGAGCGAAGGCTGCGGTAAGCCTCCTCATTCTCTGATGTGGGATTCTGTAGCCGATGACAGTGGGCCTGTCGCTTTTTCTCAACCATCCTGAACACCTCCTCTGTCAGCCAGGGTCTCTGGGGAGGTCTGGACCGCATACCCAAAGCAGCCATTGCAGCTGCATGAGTCACAGTGCTAAACCTCGCCCATTTACCCTCGACATCAGGAGGAGTGGGGGACGATGCCAATCCCAGCCGCAAGCGATGGTGAAATTCTCGCTTGCAACTTTCATCAGATAACTGAGACCAGGCCACTTTTGGTTGGAATGGGGTCCTGGGTGTACACCCACCACCGGAGTGGACGAATGGCAGGCGCATCTTACAGATGACTAGTCGATGGTCAGAGGGCAGATCAGCTCCACGGTAGTTGCTGGTGTCAAGGACATGGGCTCGCATCCGCTGTTCCGTCACTATGTAGTCCAGCAGATGTTCTTGCTTGAACCCGGCATGCATCCATGATGTTGTGTGGATGCGCCGATGCCGGAACAGCGTGTTGGTAATTACAAGCCCATGGGCTGCACAAAAATCTAGCAGCCTCCTACCGTTGTTATTGAGCTGATCTGGCCCATGCCCTCCAATCACTCCAGACCAGGTGCCAGTATCATGACCAACTCGGGCATTCAAATCACCCAACATGATGACTCTATCCCGAGGGGCCACTTTAGCCAGCACCCGTGACAGGAGGTCATAGAAGGCATCTGACTCATCGGCTTTGCCTGCATCCCTCCACGGATGTTCGTCTTCGGTGGGGGCATAAGTAACCACAACCACCACTCCTCACCTCCGGTTGATGGGAAGGCGAGCCCAAAGTAGCCTGGGGCTTAAAGCTTTCCACACCTCACCGCCACGCTCCCACGCCCCCTTCATTCTTTTGTTCAAAAGAAGAGCCACACCCTGTTATTTGGCAGTCTGCTGCCCCGAGTAGAGGACTGTCCACCCCTCATGGTGGCAGGAGCCAGAACCGGTTCACCGGACCGCCTGAATGCCGCATAGATCCAGGCGGTACCGGTCCAGCTCCCGACAGATCAGTGGCAGCCTCTCCTCCGCAGTGAGCATTCGAACATTACACGTGGCCATCCGTAGTGGCTTTTCGTTGTTTCTGGAGAAGCCCCGAGCGTAGAGATTCAATCTCCTGGCTCTGCCAAATGGGGTTTGGCCAGGAGACGTCATAGATGCCTGTCCCCCCGGGGCCTCCGGCACAAGCTTATTAGTTATATATTTAAGTCGTGGTTTAGTGGTAATTAATTGAAGGTGGAGGGGTTACCAGCCCCTCGCACCCGTCCAGAGCCCCCGTTAAGCCACTGTGGTGGACACAGATGCCATGAGGGGAGGAGCCAATCAGAATTGGCCCTCCCCCCACAGCACTGTCCACGACAGAGTTGCCCACACAGAAACACACACACAGATACACACACACCCAGTTACATACATACACAGACTGAGTGAGTAACTGAGTTAGCGAGTGAGTGACTGAGTGAGTGAGTGACTGAGTGAGTGAGTGACTGAGTGGCTGAGTGACCCACTGACCGACTGAGCAACTGAGTGACTGAGTGACTGAGTGACCGACTGAGTGATCGACTGAGTGACCGACTAAGCGACAGAGTCACTGAGTGACTGAGTGAGTCACCGAGTGACTGAGTGAGTGACTGAGTGAGCGAGTGAGTAACTGAGTGAGTGAGTGACTCAGTGACCGACCAAGTGAGTGACCGACTAAGCGACTGAGCCACTGAGTGATTGACTGAGTGACTGAGTGACTGAGTGAGTAACTGAGTGAGCGAGTGAGTAACTGAGTGAGTGACTGACTCAGTGACTGACTAAGTGAGTGACCGACTGAGCCACTGAGTGACTGACTGAGTGACTGAGTGAGCGAGTGAGTAATTGAGTGAGTGACTGAGTGACTGACTGAGCGAGTGAGTAACTGAGTGAGTGAGTGACTGAGTGACTGAGTGACCGACTGAGTGACTGACTAAGCGAATGAGCCACTGAGTCACTGAGTGACCAAGTGAGTGACCGGCTGAGTGACTGACTGAGTGACTGAGTGAGCGAGTGAGTAACTGAGTGAGTGAGTAACTGAGTAAGTGACTGGGTGAGTGACCGACTGAGTGACTGACTGAGTCACTGAGTGACTGAGTGACTGAGTGACTGACTGAGTGACTGAGTGAGCGAGTGAGTAACTGAGTGAGTGAGTGACCGAGTGAGTGAGTGAGTGAGTGACTGAGTGACTGACTGAGCGAGTGAGTAACTGAGTGAGTGAGTGACTGAGTGACCGACTGAATCACTGACTAAGTGACTGAGCCACTGAGTCACTGAGCGACCAAGTGAGTGACCGACTGAGTGACTGACTGAGTGACTGAGTGACTGACTGAGTGACTTACTTAGTGACTGAGTGACTGACTGAGTGAGTGACTGACTGAGTGACTGAGTGACTGACTGAGTGACTGAGTGACTGAATGAGTAACTGAGTGAGCGAGTGAGTAATTGAGTGAGTAAGTGACTGACTGAGTGACTGAGTGACTGACTGAGTGACTGAGTGAGCGAGTGAGTAAGTGACTGAGTGACCGACTGACTGAGTGACTGAGTGACTGACTGAGTTGCTGAGTGAGCGAGTGAGTAAGTGACTGAGTGACCGACTGACTGAGTGACTGAGTGACTGACTGAGTGACTGAGTGAGCGAGTGAGTAAGTGACTGAGTGACCGACTGACTGAGTGACTGAGTGACTGACTGAGTGACTGAGTGGCTGAGTGAGCGAGTGAGTAAGTGACTGAGTGACCGACTGACTGAGTGACTGAGTGACTGACTGAGTGACTGAGTGACTGACTGAGTGATTGAGTGAGCGAGTCGCCCCAGAGGGAGCAAGGAGAACCTGGATGTTGAGGCGTCCTCTATGAGCCCCGAGCCCGAACCGTTCGGCGCTGGAGCTTCTCAACTGCGCGTCCTCCACGCCCAGTGACTCCAGGCCCAGAGGTGGACACTCCAAGCCTGCAACCACAACACCTGGGTTCGAGCCCTGTCTCTGGGTATCTCTCTGTCTCTCTGTGGGGTCACAGCAGCCGTGTCAGAGACACTGAGAGTCTGGGTTTACAACAACTACTATCAAAATCCTCACCGTCACCCCCTGTCTCACTACTACAACTACTATCAATATCCCTATTGTCACCCCCTGTCTCACTACTACAACTACTATCAATATCCCTATTGTCACCCCCTGTGTCACTACTACAACTACTATAAAAATCCTCACTGTCACCCCCTGTGTCACTACTACAACTACTATAAAAATCCTCACTGTCACCCCCTGTGTCACTACTACAACTACTATCAATATCCCTACTGTTACCCCCTGTGTCACTACTACAACTACTATCACTATCCCTACTGTCACCCCCTGTGTCACTACTACAACTACTATCACTATCCCTACTGTCACCCCCTGTCTCACTACTACAACAACTATCAATATCCCTACTGTCACCCCCTGTCTCACTACTACAACTACTATCAATACCCCTACTGTCACCCCCTGTCTCACTACTACAACTACTATCAATATCCCTACTGTCACCCCTGTGTCACTACTACAACTACTATCAATATCCTCACTGTCACCCCCTGTGTCACTAGTACAACTACTATCAATATCCTCACTGTCACCCCCTGTGTCACTACTACAACTACTATAAATATCCCTACTGTCACCACCTGTGTCACTACTACAACTACTATCACTATCCCTACTGTCACCCGCTGTGTCACTACTACAACTACTATCAATATCCCTACTGTCACCCCCTGTGTCACTACTACATCTACTATCAATATCCCTACTGTCACCCCCTGTGTCACTACTACAACTACTATCAATATCCTCACTGTCACCCCCTGTGTCACTACTACAACTACTATCAATATCCTCACTGTCACCCCCTGTGTCACTACTACAACTACTATCAATATCCCTACTGTCACCCCCTGTGTCACTACTACAACTACTATCAATATCCCTACTGTCACCCCCTGTCTCACTACTACAACTAATATCAATATCCTTACTGTCACCCTCTGTCTCACTACTACAACTACTATCAATATCCCTACTGTCACCCCCTGTGTCACTACTACAACTACTATCACTATCCCTACTGTCACCCCCTGTGTCACTACTACAACTACTATCACTATCCCTACTGTCACCCCCTGTGTCACTACTACAACTACTATCACTATCCCTACTGTCACCCCCTGTCTCACTACTACAACTACTATCACTATCCCTACTGTCACCCCCTGTCTCACTACTACAACTACTATCAATATCCCTACTGTCACCCCCTGTCTCACTACTACAACTACTATCAATATCCTCACTGTCACCCCCTGTGTCACTACTACAACTACTATCAATATCCCTACTGTCACCCCCTGTGTCACTACTACAACTACTATCACTATCCCTACTGTCACCCCCTGTGTCACTACTACAACTACTATCAATATCCCTACTGTCACCCCCTGTGTCACTACTACAACTACTATCAATATCCTCACTGTCACCCCCTGTGTCACTACTACAACTACTATCACTATCTTCACTGTCACCCCCTGTGTCACTACTACAACTACTATCAATATCCTCACTGTCACCCCCTGTGTCACTACTACAACTACTATCAATATCCCTACTGTCACCCCCTGTGTCACTACTACAACTACTATCAATATCCCTACTGTCACCCCCTGTGTCACTACTACAACTACTATCAATATCCCTACTGTCACCCCCTGTGTCACTACTACAACTACTATCATTATTCCTACTGTCACCCCCTGTGTCACTACTACAACTACTATCACTTTCCCTACTGTCACCCCTGTGTCACTACTACAACTACTATCAATATCCCTACTGTCACCCCCTGTGTCACTACTACAACTACTATCACTATCCCTACTGTCACCCCCTGTGTCACTACTACAACTACTATCAATATCCCTACTGTCACCCCCTGTCTCACTACTACAACTACTATTAATATCCCTACTGTCACCCCCTGTGTCACTACTACAACTACTATCACTATCCCTACTGTCACCCCCTGTGTCACTACTACAACTACTATCACTATCCCTACTGTCACCCCCTGTGTCACTACTACAACTACTATCACTATCCCTACTGTCACCCCCTGTCTCACTACTACAACTACTATCACTATCCCTACTGTCACCCCCTGTCTCACTACTACAACTACTATCAATATCCCTACTGTCACCCCCTGTCTCACTACTACAACTACTATCAATATCCTCACTGTCACCCCCTGTGTCACTACTACAACTACTATCAATATCCCTACTGTCACCCCCTGTGTCACTACTACAACTACTATCACTATCCCTACTGTCACCCCCTGTGTCACTACTACAACTACTATCAATATCCCTACTGTCACCCCCTGTGTCACTACTACAACTACTATCAATATCCTCACTGTCACCCCCTGTGTCACTACTACAACTACTATCACTATCTTCACTGTCACCCCCTGTGTCACTACTACAACTACTATCAATATCCTCACTGTCACCCCCTGTGTCACTACTACAACTACTATCAATATCCCTACTGTCACCCCCTGTGTCACTACTACAACTACTATCAATATCCCTACTGTCACCCCCTGTGTCACTACTACAACTACTATCAATATCCCTACTGTCACCCCCTGTGTCACTACTACAACTATCATTATTCCTACTGTCACCCCCTGTGTCACTACTACAACTACTATCACTTTCCCTACTGTCACCCCTGTGTCACTACTACAACTACTATCAATATCCCTACTGTCACCCCCTGTGTCACTACTACAACTACTATCACTATCCCTACTGTCACCCCCTGTGTCACTACTACAACTACTATCAATATCCCTACTGTCACCCCCTGTCTCACTACTACAACTACTATTAATATCCCTACTGTCACCCCCTGTGTCACTACTACAACTACTATCAATATCCCTACTGTCACCCCCTGTCTCACTACTACAACTACTAACAATATCCCTACTGTCACCCCCTGTGTCACTACTACAACTACTATCAATATCCCTACTGTCACCCCCTGTGTCACTACTACAACTACTATCAATATCCTCACTGTCACCCATGTGTCACTACTACAACTACTATCACTATCCCTACTGTCACCCCCTGTGTCACTACTACAACTACTATCAATATCCCTACTGTCACCCCCTGTCTCACTACTACAACTACTATTAATATCCCTACTGTCACCCCCTGTGTCACTACTACAACTACTATCACTATCCCTACTGTCACCCCCTGTGTCACTACTACAACTACTATCACTATCCCTACTGTCACCCCCTGTGTCACTACTACAACTACTATCACTATCCCTACTGTCACCCCCTGTCTCACTACTACAACTACTATCACTATCCCTACTGTCACCCCCTGTCTCACTACTACAACTACTATCAATATCCCTACTGTCACCCCCTGTCTCACTACTACAACTACTATCAATATCCTCACTGTCACCCCCTGTGTCACTACTACAACTACTATCAATATCCCTACTGTCACCCCCTGTGTCACTACTACAACTACTATCACTATCCCTACTGTCACCCCCTGTGTCACTACTACAACTACTATCAATATCCCTACTGTCACCCCCTGTGTCACTACTACAACTACTATCAATATCCTCACTGTCACCCCCTGTGTCACTACTACAACTACTATCACTATCTTCACTGTCACCCCCTGTGTCACTACTACAACTACTATCAATATCCTCACTGTCACCCCCTGTGTCACTACTACAACTACTATCAATATCCCTACTGTCACCCCCTGTGTCACTACTACAACTACTATCAATATCCCTACTGTCACCCCCTGTGTCACTACTACAACTACTATCAATATCCCTACTGTCACCCCCTGTGTCACTACTACAACTACTATCATTATTCCTACTGTCACCCCCTGTGTCACTACTACAACTACTATCACTTTCCCTACTGTCACCCCTGTGTCACTACTACAACTACTATCAATATCCCTACTGTCACCCCCTGTGTCACTACTACAACTACTATCACTATCCCTACTGTCACCCCCTGTGTCACTACTACAACTACTATCAATATCCCTACTGTCACCCCCTGTCTCACTACTACAACTACTATTAATATCCCTACTGTCACCCCCTGTGTCACTACTACAACTACTATCAATATCCCTACTGTCACCCCCTGTCTCACTACTACAACTACTATCAATATCCTCACTGTCACCCCCTGTGTCACTACTACAACTACTATCAATATCCTCACTGTCACCCATGTGTCACTACTACAACTACTATCACTATCCCTACTGTCACCCCCTGTGTCACTACTACAATTACTATCAATATCCCTACTGTCACCCCCTGTCTCACTACTACAACTACAATCAATATCCCTACTGTCACCCCCTGTCTCACTACTACAACTACTATCAATATCCTCACTGTCACCCCCTGTGTCACTACTACAACTACTATCAATATCCCTACTGTCACCCCTTGTGTCACTACTACAACTACTATCAATATCCCTACTGTCACCCCCTGTGTCACTACTACAACTACTATCAATACCCCTACTGTCACCCCCTGTGTCACTACTACAACTACTATCAATATCCTCACTGTCACCCATGTGTCACTACTACAACTACTATCACTATCCCTACTGTCACCCCCTGTGTCACTACTACAACTACTATCAATATCCCTACTGTCACCCCCTGTGTCACTACTACAACTACTATCAATATCCTCACTGTCACCCCCTGTCTCACTACTACAACTTGTACCTGCTACGTCCTGGGTGGCCGTATTTTCCTCTGCACAGTTCTGGCCACTGCCTCCACCTCCACCTCCTCCTCCATTCTCACATCCCAGACCCTGCTTCGTGGCCCCACCACCATCAGCACCACCACCACCACCACCATCTCCTCCTTCTGCTCGGGGTTGCAGTGCAGGCGAGACTTGAGCATCTGTCAGCAGCAGCAGCAGGAGGAAGATCGGTTGCCGGGATTGGATGCGTCGATCCATCACCACCACCGCCATCATCATCAACGGTAGTCTGGGAATGACCCAAAGCCCGCAAAAATGTTGATGTCAAAATGGTCACCACCATCATCAGAATATTTGTGTTTAAAAAAAAAAACTGAGACCAAAACGTAAACACTCGTGACTGTGTGTGTCTCTGTGTGTGTCACTGTGTGTGTATCACTGTGTGTGTGTGTCACTGTGTGTGTGTGTCACTGTGTGTGTCACCGTGTGTGTGTCACTGTGTGTGTGTCACTGTGTGTGTGTCACTGTGTGTGTCACTGTGTGTGTCACTGTGTGTGTGTGTCACTGTGTGTCACTGTGTGTGTGTCACTGTGTGTGTCTGTGTGTGTGTCTCTGTGTGTGTGTGTCACTGTGTGTGTGTGTCACTGTGTGTGTCACTGTGTGTGTGTGTCACTGTGTGTGTCACCGTGTGTGTGTCACTGTGTGTGTCACTGTGTGTGTCACTGTGTGTGTGTCACTGTGTGTGTCACTGTGTGTGTGTGTCACTGTGTGTGTGTGTCACTGTGTGTGTGTCACTGTGTGTGTCACTGTGTGTGTCAGTGTGTGTGTGTGTGTCAGTGTGTGTCAGTGTGTGTGTGTGCGTCACTGTGTGTGTGTGTGACTGTGTGTGTGTCACTGTGTGTGTGTATCACTGTGTGTGTGTATCACTGTGTGTGTGTGTCACTGTGTGTGTGTCACTGTGTGTGTGTCACTGTGTGTGTGTCACTGTGTGTGTGTCACTGTGTGTATGTGTGTGTCACTGTGTGTGTGTCACTGTGTGTGTGTGTCACTGTGTGTGTGTCACTGTGTGTGTGTCTCTGTGTGTGTGTGTCACTGTGTGTGTGTCACTGTGTGTGTGTGTCACTGTGTGTGTGTCACTGTGTGTCACTGTGTGTGTCACTGTGTGTGTGTCACTGTGTGTGTGTCACTGTGTGTGTGTGTGTCACTGTGTGTGTGTGTCACTGTGTGTGTGTGTGTCACTGTGTGTGTGTCTCTGTGTGTGTGTCTCTGTGTGTGTGTCACTGTGTGTGTGTGTCACTGTGTGTATGTGTGTGACTGTGTGTGTGTCTCTGTGTGTGTGTCTCTGTGTGTGTGTCACTGTGTGTGTGTGTCACTGTGTGTGTCACTGTGTGTGTGTCACTGTGTGTGTGTCTGTGTGTGAGGAGCGGTAGTGTAGCGGTTAGCGCTACGCTGCGCTATGAACCTGGCGACCCCGGTTCGATTCCCGCTCACGGCCAACACCAGTGACGATTATCTGAACCGGTCCCGGGCCTCCCCTAGGTCGACTCAGCCTCAAATGAGTACCTGGTGCGGTGTGTAAACATTGCCACTAGGGAGACAAAGGCGGTCGGGCGTGGTGCTGGCCACCCACCCCCTCGTGTACCGTTCCGGCCTTCATAGGTGCTCGCTAACAGCACTTTCCCCTACAGTCTGTTAAGGCTATATGGGGGATCTTTTTGTGTCTGTGTGTGTGTCACTGTGTGTGTGTCACTGTGTGTGTGTCACTGTGTGTGTGTCACTGTGTGTGTGTCACTGTGTGTGTGTCACTGTGTGTGTGTCACTGTGTGTGTGTCACTGTGTGTGTGTCACTGTGTGTGTGTCACTGTGTGTGTGTCACTGTGTGTGTGTCACTAGTTTAATTCGTGGTTTCGTGGACCCCCCTAATGGAACATCTTCGCCGGTTAGAAACATTTAGGCTGGCCTGCCTACGATCCATCCTGGGTTTAACCAGACTGGATTGTGTGAGGAGCTCACAAATCCTTGAAAGATCTGGGCAGGGTCCCATCGGTGAGCTCCTCCGACAGGCAAGGCTGCGATGGCTGGGTCATGTAGCCCGCATGCCCAGCCACCGCATGCCGAAACAGCTTTTGTTCGGCCGGATTGAGGGGGCTAAGCGGGCGCGGCACGGGCTAGAGAAGAGATGGAGTGATGTGGTACAGGAGGACGTGGAGCTGAGTGGACTTGCCGATGACTGGTACCAGCGGTGTCAAGATCGGCCTCTGTGGAGGAGGCTTGTGAAGGATGCTACTGGGCAGTTGGAGGCAGTCGCCCTCCAACAACAACGGAGGGCGGAGGAGCGACGCTCAGAACAACGAGCGGAGCGCCGGGTGGCTAAAGCACAGCAGGTTGGCACAGTAGGGGGCACAGGTGGTGCATCAGCCAGTCATCTCAGTCAGTCGACCCGTGGCACCTGGGTCTGCCCCGTGACCTCCTGCCAGCGGGCGTTCGACACTTCACGTGGCCTCAGGGTGCACATAGCCTGGCACAAGCGTAGTGGTGACGTCACCGCCACTTCGTGGCGAATGGCGGTTGTTGTTGTCATGTAGCCAGTCTTAAACATTAACATTGGAGTCTATGGGACACTTTAACATTGGAGTCTATGGGAGACTTTAACATTGGAGTCTACGGGAGACTTTAACATTGGAGTCTATGGGAGACTTTAACATTGGAGTCTATGGGAGACTTTAACATTGGAGTCTATGGGAGACTTTAACATTGGAGTCTATGGGAGACTTTAACATTGACATGCAAATTCCATCTCTAGCCCCGCCCACTTACCCTTGGGCTACGCCCATCTCAAACCTATATAACCTCCTGCCTCAGCAGCTCTCCCGCTATATATTTTTTTAACCTGATGACGATTGCTTGTGTTGCGATGGAAACGTGATTTAAAAAAAAAATTCGTATCTACGTGGCCTTGCCGACAGACCCATAGAGTATGAATTCCTGCAGTCACGAAAGCTTTGAGTCAAGGCTTGACCGCCTCTTCGGGGAGGGTGTCCACACAACCATTAGATCTTTTAACAGACTCCGAGACGAGAGAAGGCCCGTCTGATCGAGTCGCTCGCTTTGTCCGAAGAGATTGCGTGACACCAAGGCAATACCGATTGCCTTAACACTCACGTCTGCTGCTGCCACTTCCCCGAATGCTAAAAACGGATCTCGTTCAGGGCCGGCCTAGCCCTGATCTCAGGGAGAATTAAGACTGCTCCGATTTGAAATCTGACAATTTAGACAAGACCCTCTTGCAATCACTCCAGGTCAGGGCCTGACCGGGAGCGCCAACACCTCTGAGCTACTGAAAAAGGCCCAGCAGAGACTTTACTTCCTGAGAATACTCCGGAAGAATAACATCACACAGAAACTGCTGGTGTCCTTCTACCGAGCCTCCGTCGAGAGCATTCTTACATACTGCATCTGTGTTATGGTACACCAGCTGCACAGTGGCTCAGAGGAAAGCGCTGCAGAGGGTCATCAACACGGCCCAAAAAATCGCCGGGTGCTCTCTCCCCACATTGGAAGAACTACACAATTCCCGTTGCATCGAAAAAGCGAAGAACATTATAAAGGACTCTTCTCACCCTGGACACTCTCTGTTTGAGCCGTTGCCATCAGGCAGACGATTCAGATCAGTCAAAACAAGGACAAACAGATTCAAACACAGCTTTCATCCTACAGCAATTACCACACTCAATACTGCTAATTAATTATTAAGTAATACTGTATACAATTGACTGTAAAATAAGGATGTGCAATGATAAAATGTACTTTTATGTGGGCATGTGGGTATACTTGGGTAGTTTTTATATATAAAATGTATTGATTTTCTTTTATTTTATTTTTATTTCTTGTTTTATTTAAATTTATTAATGATGTACTGACTGGTGAGCACTTTAAATTTCGTTGTACTGGTGACAATGACAATAAAGGATCTATCTATCTAACATTGACGGAAAAAAAATGTCTACATCTGATTACGGGCCATGAAGATAACATGACAGCCTCTTCAGCCGCCTCAATGTAAGCTAAATGCAAAGATAACGCTGATTTCCAAGCTCAACCTCCTGTCCAAGAACAAGCCAGATCCACACGTTAAAAAGTTAGACCGTGACAAGATTGTCATCAATCAGAGTAACAGCCAAATTTCTGACAGCCTAAAATCGGTTCCAGCTAAAGGGTTGAATTTCGCAGTCACCCACAAACACATCCCAGTTGATGATACCATTGCCCAGGTCGACGTAGCCCTTAAAGGTTTGGGACACGTTCGTGCAGACGTGGCAAAATCGGAAATAGCTGCAGTCCTCAAAAAACGCTAAGACGCCTACTAGCAACATCAGCAAGGATGAGCGCTTTGAGCTTTCTCAGCTAAAAAAAAGAGATGACATCGTCATCCTCTCAGCCGACAAGGGCAATGCCACTGCCATCATGGACAAAACCACATAGAGTAACAAAATTCAGGACCTACTTAAATGGTGGCAGATTCACCCGAATCAATAGAGATCCTACCAATCGCCTGGTTACGGAAACCAACAATATCATCACTGATTCGACATCTTTCATCGAACCAACCAAGCGATTTTCCTTAAAAGCCTCTGCTGCTAGACCACCCAGATTGTATGGCTTACCAAACATCCATAAAGAAGGGACGCCCCTTCCTGCCATCGTCTCCACCATTGACTCGCCCACCTACAAACTGGTCCGATTGCTGTCTGAGACCTTACAACCATTCACTGGTAAGACCACCGCAGCTGTACTCCACTCAGCCCACTTGGTATCTTTAATCTCACCATCTCCAGATGATTTGCTCGTTAGTTTCGATGCAGTTTCTTTGGTTACCAAAGTTCCTGTGCCTGACACCATTGCAATCATTGAAGATTTTGGTCCAACAAGGACTGAATGCTGATGTAGCGGCCCTGGTTAGACACTGCCTCACCAACACTTTACTTCACCTGGAATGGAACATTCTACAAACAAGTTGAAGGCACCCCAACGGGTTCTCCCTTATCGCCAGTGGTAGCGAATGTTTTCATGGAGAAATTTGAGACAGATGCCATCCAGACTTCCACCCTACGCCCTTCCTTGTGGACGAGATACGTAGATGACACTTTCGTCATTTGGCCACACGGCCAGCCAGCACTAAACCAATTCTTCAACCACATCAATACCTTCTTTGGTTATTTCGGTAAAGTCACGTAGAATGAGAATAAAATAATAAAATAACACAATAAAATTCTCACGACGTTTCGGCCACAACGCAAGCGGCCGTCTTCAGGTGAAAGGAACAGACCTGTCGGGACGACAGAGCTTCAATGAACGATGTTAAGATTCGTAGCGACTTTTAAGCTGGTTGGGAGAAGTGAGGCACCTTGACAAAGGGGTTTACATATCAAACAGCTGAGGGATTAGCTTGTGACTGGTCACAGAAATGGCTATGTTAAAGTCAAAACCTACACATCCACAGAGGCAACTAGTAATTTAGCATTGAAATAGCTAAGGGATTAGCTTGTGACTGGTCACAGAAATAGATGTTAAAGTAAAGGCCTACACATCCACAGAGCTTCAATGAACGCTGTTAAGATTCGTAGCGACTATAAGCTGGTTGGGAGAAGTGAGGCACCTTGACAAAGGGGGTTTACATATCAAATAGCTGAGGGACTAGCTTGTGACTGGTCACGGAAATGGCTATGTTAAAGTCAAAACCTACACATTATTCTCATTCCACGTGATTTTACCGAAAGAACCAAAGAAGATGAATCCTTGCAATCACACATCAATACCATACACCCAGCCATAAAATTCACCATGGAAGTGGCAAAGGATGGCAAGCTACCATTCCTGGGATGTTTTGATCGAGAAGAGACCTGATGGTTCGTTGGGACACTCCGTCTACAGGAAAGCCACCCACACGGATGCCTATCTAAAGCCTGACAACCACCACCATCCAGCCCAGAATTCCCTCATCAAAACACTACACCATAGCGCCCGTTGCATCTCCGACCAGCACCACCTAGCCAGTGAGCATGAGCATGTACACCAAACCCTCAGGATGAATGGATACTCGGACCGTACAATCCGCAAAGCTGCATCCCCAGCCATGGGAGACAACCATCTGAGGAGCTAATAAAAAAAACCATCACGTTACCGTACATAGCAGGGGTTACCAAAACTATTTCCAAAATCTTAAACAAACACAAGATCCAGGTTCGCTTCAACACAGTACACAAAATCCGTGATTTGATCCCATCTGTAAAGGATGCGATTCCTGACATGCAATACCCTGGCGTCTACAAACCGAGTTGTGGATGCGGCAGCATTCACATTGGGGAAACGAAACGACATGTCTCGGAACGCGTTCGCAAACACAAGGCAGATCTGAAACACGGTAGGACCAATACCTCTGCCGTTGCTGATCACTGTTTTAACGCTGTCGGCTCACACGAAATCGATTTTTACAAGACGGAGGTACTCGGCAAACCCACTGGCTATCATCAGAGATTTGTCCATGAAGCCGTCCAGATATACAAAACACAGACACAACTTCAACTGAGAAAACGGGGACAAATTGAGCAATCATTGGAAGGACGTTATTAACCAGGTAAAGTCTTCACTGGCTGTGATGATTCCATCCTCCCTGCGATTTTAGCTGACTCTCTGAGCTGCATTATTCGGTTGGATGTCTTTGCATTGACCGGCTGGATGTCCTTCTCGCTCGGCCACCGATGATGCGACAGACTAAGCTCGTGCATTGGCACGCCAATCGTACTAAGCTCGCGCATTCGCACGCAAATCTCTCACAATACAATAGCCACTTCCACAGCCTCAGGCAGACAAACTCTAGCCCCGCGCTCGTACCCTGAGGCCGCACCCATCTCAGGCCTACTTAAGGCCTTGTTCTAGTAGCTTTCTCTCTCTCTCGCCTGAAGACGGTCGCTTGTGTTGCGATCACAACGTCGCGATCTGTTGATTTTCTATCTACGTGACCTTACCGAAGTAGGGCAGTCTGTGACACAAACGCCACCCTCCCTCGGCATTTCGCTTGGGAGATCATCTCTGCCCGGTGCCTTTCCTGGTCTCAGACTCCGGATCGCCTTCAGTACTTCCTCAACAGATGGCACCTCAGCCAGCCACTCACAGGGGGTGACTTCTTCCAATATTTGAGGCACCGCAGACTCAGCAGGGTCATCCTCACTTTGTGCCACGATTTTTTTTTCCTGGCTGAGGGATTTTCCCTCCCCCAAAACCTCACAGAAATGCTCAGCAAATCTGCAAACCTGTTCCTCGGGGGTCGGAGATTGGATCACCGTTTTTTCCCCTAATGATGGTAATAGGTGTGGCGCTGCAGGTTACTTTTTTGAAGGGAGTTAAATAGAGATTTGTGATCGCGGGATACTGAGACAGACTCCGTATCCTCAGCAACCCGCGACCACCACCCATCCTTGCAGCGCCTCACGGCTCTCCGAACCTCCGAGCGAAGGCTGCGGTAAGCCTCCTCATTCTCTGACGTGGGATTCTGTAGCCGATGACAGTGGGCCTGTCGCTTATTCTCAACCATTCTGAACACCTCCTCTGTCAGCCAGGGTCTCTGGGGAGGTCTGGACCGCGTACCCAAAGCAGCCAATGCAGCTGCATGAGTCACAGTCCTAAACCTCGCCCATTTACCCTCGACATCAGCGCACATTCAACTCAAACCAGCAAAGACAAAATCCCCCGTGTAGCCTGTAACAGACTGTTGGGGCTGTTAGCGAGCAGCAGCTGTGAAGGCCGGCACAGTGGCACACAAGGGGGAGGGGGGGGGTAGCACCACGCCCGGCCGCCTTTGTCTCCCTAAGTGGCACACACAGACACGCACACAGCCACACACACAGACACACACACAGACACACAGAAACACACGCACACAGACACACACGCACACAGACACACACAGACACACACGCACACAGACACACACAGACACACACGCACACAGACACACACACAGAAACACACGCACACAGACACACACAGACACACACACACAGACACGCACACGCACACAGACACACACACAGACACACACACAGACACACACACGCACACAGACACACACACAGACACACACACAGACACACACACGCACACAGACACACACACAGACACACACACACAGACACACAGTCACACACACACAGTCACACACACAGACACACACAGACAGACACACACACAGACACACAGACAGACACACACACACAGACAGACACAGACACAGAGACACACACAGACACACAGACACACACAGACACACACACAGACACACACAGACACAATCGCACTCACTTTGAAGAGCTTCCGCGGCGAACTGCAGACAGCGACTAAAACAACGGGCGCCTATCCCAAGAACGAGAGAGAGAGTTACAGAGAGAGGCGTGGAGAGTGATGGAGAGAGAGAGTTAGACAGAGAGAGGGGTGGAGAGAGAGAGGGTTGGAGAGGGTTGGAGAGAGAGAGAGGGGTGGAGAGAAAGGGGTGGAGAGAGAGGGTTAGACAGAGAGTTACAGAGAGAGAGAGAGAGAGTTAGACAGAGAGAGGGTTGGAGAGAGAGTTACAGAGAGAGGGGTGGAGAGAGAGAGTTGGAGAGAGATGGAGATGGAGAGAGAGGGGTGGAGAGAGAGAGTTGGAGAGAGAGAGAGAAAGAGTTACAGAGAGAGAGTTACAGAGAGAGAGTTAGACAGAGAGAGGGTTGGAGAGAGAGAGTTACAGAGATAGGGGTGGAGAGAGATGGAGATGGAGAGAGAGGGGTGGAGAGAGAGAGTTGGAGAGAGATGGAGATGGAGAGAGAGGGGTGGAGAGAGAGAGTTGGAGAGAGAGAGAGAGAGTTACAGAGAGAGGGGTGGAGAGAGAGAGTTAGACAGAGAGAGGGGTGGAGAGAGAGGGTTGGAGAAAGATGGAGAGAGAGGGGTGGAGAGAGAGTTGGAGAGAGAGAGAGAGTTACAGAGAGACGGGTGGAGAGAGAGAGAGAGAGTTAGACAGAGAGAGGGGTGGAGAGAGAGAGAGAGTTGGAGAGAGATGGAGATGGAGAGAGAGGGGTGGAGAGAGAGAGTTGGAGAGAGAGAGAGAGTTACAGAGAGACGGGTGGAGAGAGAGAGAGAGTTAGACAGAGAGAGGGGTGGAGAGAGAGAGAGAGTTGGAGAGAGATGGAGATGGAGAGAGAGGGGTGGAGAGAGAGTTGGAGAGAGAGAGTTACAGAGAGAGGGGTGGAGAGAGAGAGAGTTAGACAGAGAGAGGGGTGGAGAGAGAGAGAGTTGGAGAGAGATGGAGATGGAGAGAGAGGGGTGGAGAGAGAGAGAGTTAGACAGAGAGAGGGGTGGAGAGTGTTGGAGAGAGATGGAGATGGACAAAGAGAGGGGTGGAGAGAGAGAGTTAGACAGAGAGAGGGGTGGAGAGTGTTGGAGAGAGATGGAGATGGACAAAGAGAGGGGTGGAGAGAGAGAGTTAGACAGAGAGAGGGGTGGAGAGAGAGAGGGGTGGAGAGAGAGGGGTGGAGAGAGAGAGTTGGACAAAGAGAGGGGTGGAGAGAGAGAGTTGGAGAGAGATTGAGAGTGAGAGAGGGGTGGAGAGAGAGTTGGAGAGAGAGAGTTGGACAAAGAGAGGGGTGGAGCGAGAGAGTTGGAGAGAGAGAGATTGAGATGGAGATGGTGAGAGAGATGGAGAGAGATTGAGAGTGAGAGAGGGGTGGAGAGCGAGATTGAGAGTGGGAGATGGAGAGTGAGCGAGGGGGTGAGAAGAGAGAGAGGGAGTGAGAATGAGAGTGAGAGAGATGGAGAGAGAGGGAGGTCGTGGGGTCGATCCTGACCCCTGGCGATGTCTGAGTGAGTGGGTGAGATGTTGACTACCTCGCCTGGTGTGCAGGAGGTCGTGGGTTCGATCCCAAGCGCTGACGATGTCTGAGTGAGTGGGTGAGATGTTGACTACCTCGCCTGGAGTACAGGCGGTCGTGTGTATTGTGTACAGTGTAATGTATAGTGGTGTGATGTATGGACGTTTACAGTAGTGTATAGTGTAGTGCATAGTAGTGTAGTGTATAGCAGTGCAGTGTATAGTGAGGTACATAGTAGTGTATAGTAGTGTAGTGTATAGTAGTGTAGTCTATAGTGTAATGTATAGTAGTGTGGTGTATAGTAGTGTAGTGTATAGTGGTGTAGTGTATAGTAGTGTAGTGTTTAGTAGCGTAGTGTATAGTAGTGCAGTGTATAGTAGTGTAGTGTATAGTGTAGTGTATAGTAGTGTAGTGTATTTTGTAGTGTATAGTAGTGTAGTGTAGAGTGGTGTGTATAGTAGTGTAGTGTATAGTAGTGTAATGTATAGTGTAGTGTATAGTAGTGTAGTGTATAGTAGTGTAATGTATAGTGTAGTGTATAGTAGTGTAGTGTATAGTAGTGTAGTGTATAGTAGTGTAGTGTAGAGTGGTGTGTATAGTAGTGTAGTGTATAGTAGTGTAGTGTTTAGTAGCGTAGTGTATAGTGGTATGTATAGTAGTGTGGTGTATAGTAGTGTAATGTATAGTGTATAGTAGTGTAGTGTATAGTAGTGTAGTGTATAGTAGTGTAGTGTATATTGTAGTGTATAGTAGTGTAGTGTATAGTAGTGTAGTGTATAGTAGTGTAGTGTATAGTAGTGTAGTGTATAGTAGTGTAGTATACAGTAGTGTAGTGTATATTGTAGTGTATAGTAGTGTAGTGTATATTGTAGTGTATAGTAGTGTAGTGTATAGTAGTGTAGTGTATAGTAGTGTATAGTAGTGTAGTGTATAGTAGTGTTTAGTGTATAGTAGTGTAGTGTATAGTAGTGTAGTGTATAGTAGTGTAGTGTATAGTAGTGTTTAGTGTATAGTAGTGTAGTGTATAGTAGTGTAGTGTATAGTGGTGGTGTATAGTAGTGTAGTGTATAGTAGCGTAGTGTATAGTAGTGCAGTGTATAGTAGTGTAGTGTATAGTAGTGTATAGTAGTGTAGTGTATAGTAGTGTAGTATATAGTAGTGTAGTGTATAGTAGCGTAGTGTAAAGTAGTGTAGTGTATAGTGGTGTAGTGTATAGTAGTGTTTAGTAGTGTAGTGTATAGTAGCGTAGTGTAAAGTAGTGTAGTGTATAGTAGTGTAGTGTATAGTGGTGTAGTGTATAGTAGTGTATAGTAGTGTAGTGTATAGTAGTGTAGTGTATAGTAGTGTAATGTATAGTAGTGAAGTGTATAGTAGCGTAGTGTAAAGTAGTGTAGTGTATAGTAGTGTACAGTGAGGGAAAAAAGTATTTGATCCCCTGCTGATTTTGTACGCTTGCCCACTGACAAAGAAATGATCAGTCTATAATTTTAATGGTAGGTTTATTTGAACAGTGAGAGACAGAATAACAACAACAAAATCCAGAAAACGCATGTCAAAAATGTTATAAATTGATTTGCATTTTGATGAGGGAAATAAGTATTTGACCCCTCTGCAAAACATGACTTAGTACTTGGTGGCAAAACCCTTGTTGGCAATCACAGAGGTCAGACGTTTCTTGTAGCTGGCCACCAGGTTTGCACACATCTCAGGAGGGATTTTGTCCCACTCCTCTTTGCAGATCTTCTCCAAGTCATTAAGGTTTCGAGGGTGACGTTTGGCAACTCGAACCTTCAGCTCCCTCCACAGATTTTCTATTGGATTAAGGTCTGGAGACTGGCTAGGCCACTCCAGGACCTTAATGTGCTTCTTCTTGAGCCACTCCTTTGTTGCCTTGGCCGTGTGTTTTGGGTCATTGTCATGCTGGAATACCCATCCACGACCCATTTTCAATGCCTTGGCTGAGGGAAGGAGGTTCTCACCCAAGATTTGACGGTACATGGCCCCGTCCATCGTCCCTTTGATGCGGTGAATTTGTCCTGTCCCCTTAGCAGAAAAACACCCCCAAAAGCATGGTTCCACCTCCATGTTTGACGGTGGGGATGGTGTTCTTGGGGTCATACAGTGAGGGAAAAAAGTATTTGATCCCCTGCTGATTTTGTACGTTTGCCCACTGACACAAATTGATCAGTCTATAATTTTAATGGTAGGTTTATTTGAACAGTGAGAGACAGAATAACAACAAAAATCCGGAAAAACGCATGTCAATAATGTTATAAATTGATGTGCATTTTAATGAGGGAAATAATTATTTGACCCCCTCTCAATTGGAAAGATTTCTGGCTCCCAGGTGTCTTTTATATAGGTAACGAGCTGAGATTAGGAGCACACTCTTAAAGGGAGTGCTCCTAATCTCAGCTTGTTACCTGTATAAAATACACCTGTCCAAAGAAGCAATCAATCAATCAGATTCCAAACTCTCCACCATGGCCAAGGCCAAAGAGCTCTCCAAGGATGTCAGGGACAAGATTGTAGACCTACACAAGGCTGGAATGGGCTACAAGACCATTGCCAAGCATCTTGGTGAGAAGGTGACAACAATTGGTGCGATTATTCGCAAATGGAAGAAACACAAAAGAACTGTCAATCTCCCTCAGCCGGGGGCTCCGTGCAAGATCTCACCTCGTGGAATTGCAATGATCATGATAACGGTGAGGAATCAGCCCAGAACTACACGGGAGGATCTTGTCAATGATCTCAAGGCAGCTGGGACCATAGTCACCAAGAAAACAATTGGTAACACACTACGCCGTGAAGGACTGAAATCCTGCAGTGCCCACAAGATCCCCCTGCTCAAGAAAGCACATATACATGCCCGTCTGAAGTTTGCCAATGAACATCTGAATGATTCAGAGGACAACTGGGTGAAAGTGTTGTCGTCAGATGAGACCAAAATGGAGCTCTTTGGCATCAACTCAACTCGCCGTGTTTGGAGGAGGAGGAATGCTGCCTATGACCCCAAGAACACCATCCCCACCGTCAAACATAGAGGTGGAAACATTATGCTTTGGGGGTGTTTTTCTGCAAAGGGGAGAGGACAACTTCACCGCATCAAAGGGACGATGTACGGGGCCATGTACCGTCAAATCTTGGGTGAGAACCTCCTTCCCTCAGCCAGGGCATTGAAAATGAGTCGTGGATGGGTATTCCAGCATGACAATGACCCATAACACACGGCCAAGGCAACAAAGGAGTGGCTCAAGAAGAAGCACATTAAGGTCATGGAGTGGCCTAGCCAGTCTCCAGACCTTAATCCCATGGAAAATCTGTGGAGGGAGCTGAAGGTTCGAGTTGCCAAACGTCAACCTCGAAATATTAAAGACTTGGAGAAGATCTGCAAAGAGTGGGACAAAATCCCTCCTGAGATGTGTGCAAACCTGGTGGCCAACTACAAGAAACGTCTGATCTCTGTGATTGCCAACAAGGGTTTTGCAGAGGGATCCAACTTATTGGAGCATTTTTGACATGCGTTTTCTGGATTTTGTTGTTGTTATTCTGTCTCTCACTGTTCAAATAAACCTACCATTAAAATTATAGACTGATCATTTCTTTGTCAGTGGGCAAACGTACAAAATCAGCAGGGGATCAAATACGTTTTTTCCCTCACTGTAAGCAGCATTCCTCCTCCTCCAAACACGGCGAGTTGAGTTGATGCCAAAGAGCTCCATTTTGGTCTCATCTGACCACAACACTTTCACGCAGTTGTCCTCTGAATCATTCAGATGTTCATTGGCAAACTTCAGACGGGCATGTATATGTGCTTTCTTGAGCAGGGGGACCTTGCGGGCGCTGCAGGATTTCAGCCCCTCACGGCGTAGTGTGTTACCAATTGTTTTCTTGGTGACTATGGTCCCAGCTGCCTTGAGATCATTGACAAGATCCTCCCGTGTAGCTCTGGGCTGATTCCTCACCGTTCTCATGATCATTGCAACTCCACGAGGTGAGATCTTGCATGGAGCCCCAGGCCAAGGGAGATTGACAGTTCTTTTGTGTTTCTTCCATTTGCGAATAATCGCACCAACTGTTGCCACCTTCTCACCAAGATGCTTGGCAATGGTCTTGTAGCCCATTCCAGCCTTGTGTAGGTCTACAATCTTGTCCCTGACATCCTTGGATAGCTCTTTGGTCTTGGCCATGGTGGAGAGTTTGGAATCTGATTGATTGATTGCTTCTGTGTACAGGTGTATTTTATACAGGTAACAAGCTGAGATTAGGAGCACTCCCTTTAAGAGTGTGCTCCTAATCTCAGCTCGTTACCTGTATAAAAGACACCTGGGAGCCAGAAATATTTCTGATTGAGAGGGGGTCAAATACTTATTTCCCTCATTAAAATGCAAATCAATTTATAAAATGTTTGACATGCGTTTTTCTGGATTTTGTTGTTGTTATTCTGTCTCTCACTGTTCAAATAAACCTACCATTCAAATTATAGACTGATCATTTCTTTGTCAGTGGGCAAACGTACAAAATCAGCAGGGGATCAAATACTTTTTTCCCTCACTGTATAGTAGTGTATAGTAGTGTAGTGTATAGTAGTGTAGTGTATAGTAGTATAGTGTATAGTGGTGTAGTGTATAGTAGTGTAGTGTATAGTAGTGTAGTGTATAGTAGTGTAGTGTATAGTAGTGTATAGTAGTGTAGTATACAGTAGTGTAGTGTATAGTGTAGTGTATAGTAGTGTAGTCTATAGAGTAGTGTATAGTAGTGTAGTGTATAGTAGTGTAGTGTATAGTAGTGTAGTGTATAGTAGTATAGTGTATAGTGGTGTAGTGTATAGTAGTGTAGTGTATAGTAGTGTATAGTGGTGTAGTGTATAGTAGTGTAGTGTATAGTGTAGTGTATAGTAGTGTAGTGTATAGTAGTGTATAGAAGTGTAGTATATAGTTGTGTATAGTAGTGTATAGTGTAGTGTATAGTAGTGTATATTAGCGTAGTATATAGTAGTGTATAGTAGTGTATAGTGTAGTGTATAGTAGTGTAGTGTATATTAGTGTAGTGTATAGTTGTGTATAGTGTAGTATATAGTAGTGTATAGTGTAGTGTATAGTAGTGTATAGTGTAGTGTATAGTGGTGTAGTGTATAGTAGTGTATGTTAGTGTAGTATATAGTTGTGTATAGTGTCGTGTATAGTAGTGTATAGTGTAGTGTATAGTAGTGTATAGTGTAGTGTATAGTAGTGTATATTAGCGTAGTATATAGTAGTGTATAGTAGTGAAGACAAAGAGTGACTATAAAGAAATGAGTTTGCCATCCGGAGCATGAACAATTTACTTGGCAGAGCAAATCCGTGCCGACTTCCAAGCATGTGACTGGTGAGATGCCAGAGTGGAGCTTGTATGTTCCTCTCACAGTTCTGGTGAGTGTGTGATTGGTGTGTGTGTTGTGTGTGTGGTGTGTTGTGTGAGTGGTGTGTTGTGTTGTGTGTGAGTGGTGTGTTTGTGAGTGGTGTGTGAGTGGTGTGTGTGTGTTGTGTGTGGAGGGTGTTGTGTATGTGGTGTGTTGTGTGTGTGAGTGGTGTGTGTTTGTGAGTGGTGTGTGAGTGGTGTGTGTGTGTTTGTGAGTGGTGTGTGTTGAGTGTTTTTGTGAGTGGTGTGTGTGTGTGTTGTGTGTGAGGGGTGTGTGTGTGTGTGGAGTGTGTGTGGAGTTTGTGTGGTGTGTGTGTGTTGTGTGTGAGTGGCGTGTTTGTGTTGTGTGTGTGATTGGTGTGTGTGTTGTGTGTGGAGTGTGTGTGAGTGGTGTGTGTGAGTGGTGTGTGTGGTGTGTGTGGAGTGTGAGTGGAGTGTGTGATTGTGTTGTGTGTGATTGAGAAGTGTGTGAGTGATTGTCTTGTGTGTGAGTGGAGTGTGTGTGATTGTGTTGTGAGTGGCGTGTGTGTGATTGTGTTGTGCGCGTGTGTGTTGTGTGTGGTCTGTGTGTGAGTGGTGTGTGTGATTGTGTTGTGTGTGTGTGATTGAGTGTGTGTGTGATTGTGTTGTGTGTGAGTGGAGTGTGTGTAATTGGTTTGTGTGTGGTTTGGTGTGTGTGTGTTGTGTGTGTGAGGTGTGTGTGTTGTGTGTGTGATTGGTGTGTGTGTTGTGTGTGGAATGTGTGTGATTGTGTTGTGTGTGGAGTGTGTGTGAGTGGAGTGTGTGATTGTGTTGTGTGTGATTGAGTAGTGTGTGATTATGTTGTGTGTGGGTGGAGTGTGTGATTGGTGTGTGTGTTGTGTGTGTGTGATTGTGTTGTGTGATTGAGCAGTGTGTGTGATTGTGAGGTGTGTGTGTGTGATTGTGTTGTGTGTGTGATTGAGTAGTGTGTGTGATTGTGTTGTGTGTGAGTAGTGTGTGAGTGGAGTGTGAGTCGTGTGTGAGTGGAGTGTGTGTGAGTAGTGTTGTGAGTGGTGTGTGTGTGTGTTGTGTGTGGAGTGTGTGTGAGTGGAGTGTGGAATGTGTGTGTGTGTGATTGAATAGTGTGTGATTGTGTTGTGTGATTGTGTGTGTTATTGAATAGTGTGTGTGATTGAGTAGTGTGTGTGATTGAGTAGTGTGTGTGTGAGTGTGATTGTGTGTGTGATTGAGTAGTGTGTGTGTGAGTGTGATTGTGTGTGATTGTGAGTGGTGTGTGTGTGTGATTGAGTAGTGTGAGTGGTGTGTGTGTGAGTGTGATTGAGTAGTGCGTGTGAGTGTGAGTGGTGTGTGTGTGTGTGTGATTGAGTAGTGTGTGATTGTGAGTAGTGTGTGCGTGATTGAGTAGTGTTGTGTGAGTGGAGTGTGTGTTATTGAGTAGTGTGTGTGATTTTGGAGTGTGTGATTGAGTAGTGCGTGTGTGATTGTGAGTGAAGTGTGTGTGATTGTGAGTGGAGTGTGTGTGATTGTGTGTGATTGTGAGTGGTGTGTGTGTGTGTGATTGAGTAGTGTGTGATTGTGGAGTGAGTGGTGTGTGATTGTGAGTGGAGTGTGTGATTGTGTGTGTGATTGTGAGTGGTGTGTGTGTGATCGAGTAGTGTGTGTTATATATTTAAGTCGTGGTTTCTCTACACTTGCGAAACGTGGACCCCCCTAATGGAACATCTTCGCCGGTTAGAAACATTTAGGCTGGCCTGTCTACGATCCATCCTGGGTTTAACCAGGCTGGATTGTGTGAGGAGCTCACAAATCCTTGAAAGATCTGGGCAAGGTCCCATCGGTGAGCTCCTCCGGCAGGCAAGGCTGCGATGGCTGGGTCATGTAGCCCGCATGCCCAGCCACCGCATGCCGAAACAGCTTTTGTTTGGCCGGATCGAGGGGGCTAATCGGGCACGGCACGGGCTAGAGAAGAGATGGAGTGATGTTGTACAGAAGGACGTGGAGCTGAGTGGACTTGCCGATGACTGGTACCAGCGGTGTCAAGATCGGCCTCTGTGGAGGAGGCTCGTGAAGGATGCTACTGGGCAGTTGGAGGCAGTCGCCCTTCAACAACAACGGAGGGCGGAGGAGCGACGCTCACAACAATGAGCGGAGCGCCGGGTGGCTGAAGCACAGCAGATTGGCACAGTAGGGGGCACAGGTGGTGCATCAGCCAGTCATCTCGGCCATCTCAGTCAGTCGACCCGTGGCACCTGGGTCTGCCCCGTGACCTCCTGTCAGCGGGCGTTCGACACTTCACGCGGCCTCAAGGTGCACATGGCCTGGCACAAGCGTCATGGTGACGTCACCGCCACTTAGTGGCGAATGGCGGTTGTTGTTGTGACTGTGTGTGATTGTGAGTGGAGTGTGTGTGTGATTGAGTAGTGTGTGATTGAGTGGAGTGTGTGTGATTGAGTTGTGTGAGTGGAGTGTGTGTGATTGTGAATGGAGTGTGTTGCGTGTGATTGTGATGTAGTGTTGTGTGGGTGATTGTGAGTGAGGCGTGTGTTCTTTCTCTCTCCCCGTTCTGTGAAGTGTATGGTCAACTTCTTTTGCACCGTACGTAGCCGACAGCGCTAATCAGAGGTGCAGGGGGAAGGACTTAAACTATTTGTAAGATGCCTCCCTGTTCTGTAGTGTGAATCTTTTACACACTCATACACTCACCCACTCACACTCACACTACAACCGCCATTCGCCACTAAGTGGCGGTGACATCCCCACGACGCTTGTGCCAGGACATGTGCACTTTGAGGCCACGTGGAGTGTCGAAAGCCCGCTGGCAGGTCACGGGGCAGGCCCAGGTGCCACGGGTCGACTGAGATGACTGGCTGATGCACCACCTGTGCCCCCTACTGCGCCAACCTGCTGTGCTTTAGCCACCCGGCGCTCCGCTCGTTGTTGTGAGCGTCGCTCCTCCGCCCTCCGTTGTTGTTGGAGGGCGACTACCTCCAACTGCCCAGTAGCCTCCTCCAGAGGCCGATCTTGACACCGCTGGTACCAGTCATCGGCAAGTCCACTCAGCTCCACGTCCATCTGTACCACATCACTCCATCTCTTCTCTAGCCCGTGCCGCGCCCGTTTAGCCCCCTCGATCCGGCCGAACAAAAGCTGTTTCGGCATGCGGTGGCTGGGCATGCGGGCTACATGACCCAGCCATCGCAGCCTTGCCCGCCGGAGGAGCTCACCGATGGGACCTTGCCCAGATCTTTCAAGGATTTGTGAGCTCCTCACACAATCCAGTCTGGTTAAACCCAGGATGGCTCGTAGGCAGGCCAGCCTAAATGTTTCTAACCGGCGAAGATGTTCCATTAGGGGGGTTCACGTTTTGCAAGCGTAGAGAAAGGAGGGAATGACCGTGGCCGAGAAGACCTGAAGCTTAGTGTGGAGCGACAGACCAGGTAGCTTCCACACAGCGTTACGCAACCGATGAAAAGATATTGCCGCTCGACTGATTCGGAGTGAGATCTCTGCTGTTCAACTGGAACCAGTCATAAGCACACTTCCCAGGTATGGGAAACTCTCCACTCTCTCCACAACTGCCCCATCACCGATTGGGAGTTGTGGGGGTGGAGTGCCTGATGGTACAAAATACCCAGGCAGGTGCTTAGTTGTGGTGGGGCTGATGGTAAGGCCCCATCTCTTAGTGGCACGCTCCAGTCTCAGCAGCAGCGTCTCCAACTCCTCCTCTGAATGAGCAGCTATTACCAAATCAGCATACATAACGTGGTTGAGCAATAGGGAGCCATCCCTTGACCGCACCCGGGCATCGATCAGCCTCCCATTACATCTGTACCTTATGGAGATTCCCCCGGTACAGCTATTGAAGGCTTCACGAACTACGTGGTCAAAATAGATGTTAAATAATGTGGGAGCCAGAGGACATCCCTGTCGCACCCCAAGGTGTACAGGGAAAGGCTCGGACTCCCGGCCACGTAGTTTTACCCGGGCCCGCTCACCATCATGAAGGTCCTTAATGATCGTGAGTAGAGGGTCAGGTACTCCAAAAGCACGAAGAACAACCCAGAGCCCAGGCCTATTGATGGTATCATAGGCCTTGACCAGGTCGATAAAGCACTCACCCACTCACACACTCACTCACACACTCACCCACTCACTCACCCACTCTCTCACCCACACACTCACTCAACCACTCACCCACACTCACTCACTCAGTCACTCTATCACTCACTCACCCACTCACACATACACACTCACTTACACACTCACACATCCACTCACACACTCACACACGCACTCACACACGCACTCACACACGCACTCACACACACACTCACTCACCCACTCACACACCCACTCACTCACTAAATCACCCACTCACTCACACACACACCCACTCACTCACTAAATCACCCACTCACTCACACACACACCCACTCACTCACTAAATCACCCACTCACTCACACACACACTCACTCACCCACACACTCACCAAGTGGCGGTGGCGTCACCACGGCGCTTGTGCCAGGCTAGGTGCACGTTAAGGCCACGTGAAGTGTCAAAACGACCGCTGGCAGGTTATGGGGCAGACCCAGCAGGTGCCACGGGTTGACCGACCGAGACGAGTGACCGATGCACCACCTGTGCCCATTACTGTGCCAGGCTAGGTGCACCACCTGTGCCCACTACTGTGCCACCTTGCTGTGTTTTAGCCACCCGGCGCTCCGCTTGGTGTTGTGAGCTTCGCTGCTGGAGAGCGACTGCCTCCATCTGGAGATCCGCAAGCCTCTCCTCAGCGTGCCTGGCAAGGCGATGCTGAATAATCCTTGCCAGGACCTTTCCCGGCACACTGAGGAGTGAGATGCCCCTGTAGTTGTTACAGTCTGTGCGGTCCCCCTTCTTAAAGGGGGACCACCAGGACCACCAGGACATCCTTCCAATCCTGCGTAACCCGTCCAGTGGTCCAGACTGTTGTTATGATGTCATGTAGGGTAGTCTGTGAAACAAACGCCGCCGTCCCTCAGCATTTCGCTTGGGAGATCATCTCTGCCCGCTGTCTTTCCTGGTCTCAGACTCCGGATTGCCTTCAGTACTTCCTCAACAGATGGCACCTCAGCCAGCCACTCACAGGGGGTGACTTCTTCCAATATTTGAGGCACCGCAGCCTCAGCAGGGTCATCCTCACTTTGTGCCACAATGTTTTCCGGGCTGAGGGATTTTCCCTCCCCCAGGACCTCGCAGAAATGCTCAGCAAAATCTGCAAACCTATTCCTGAGGGTTCAGAGATCGGATCACCGTTCTTTCCCCAAATGATGGTGATTGGTGTGGCGCTGCAGGTTACTTTTTTGATGGAGTTAAATAGAAATTTGTGATCGCGGGCCGCTGAGCAAACCCACAACCACCACCCCATCCTCGCAGCGCCTCACGGCTCTCCGAACCTCCGAGCGAAGGCAGCGGTAGGTAAGCCTCCTCAATCTCCGACGTGGGATGCTGTAGCCGACGACAGTGGGCCCTGTCGCTTTTTCCTCAGCCATCCTGAACGCCTCCACCCCCCACTCCGTCGGCCAGGCTCTCCGGGGGGGAGGTCTGGACCGCGTACCCAAAGCAGCCATTGCATCCGCACGAGCCCTTCCCCCCCTCCCACAGCATCGCTCACATCCACCACGCTCGTCACCGTCCGGCAGCGACGATGCGGTTAAGGGGGTGGTTGTTGTCTTTTGGCTCGCTCGCACACTCGCCCAAACAGCGTCATTTCGCAAGCGCTCAGAGATGTGTATTTCACGGTTTTTTTTTCGTTTCGTTTTTGCCTGCCGGAGACATCGAAGAGACGAGAGGGTGCCCCCTGTGAAGGTGGAGACCGGTGGGACGCGAAGATGGATGAGCACACGGAGGGATACCGCATGTGGTGGTGGTGGTGGTGGAGGCAGTGGTGGTGGTGGTGGTGGCGGTGGTGGTGGTGGTGGAGGCAGTGGTGGTGGTGGTGGTGGCGGTGGTGGTGGCGGTGGTGGTGGTGGAGGCGGTGGAGGCGGTGGTGGTGGAGGCGGTGGTGGTGGCGGTGGTGGTGGTGGTGGCGGTGGTGGTGGTGGTGGAGGCAGTGGTGGTGGCGGCGGTGGTGGTGGCGGTGGTGGTGGTGGCGGTGGTGGTGGTGGTGGAGGCGGTGGTGATGGTGGTGGAGGCGGTGGTGGTGGTGGCGGTGGTGGTGGCGGTGGAGGCGGTGGTGGAGGCGGTGGTGGTGGTGGTGGCGGCGTCCTGGGGACTAAACAATGCCTGGGGAGGTGACGGAGAGAGCCAAAAGACTCGCACACAGAGAGACTCGCACCGAGGGAGACTCACAGTGAGAGAGGGGTCTAGAGAGGGGTCTAGTAGGGGTCTAGGGAGGGTCTAGGAGGGTCTAGGAGGGGTCTAGGGAGGGTCTAAGGGGGTCTAGGGGGGGGTCTAGGAGGGTCTAGGGGGGTCTAGGGAGGGTCTAGGGAGGGTCTAGGGGGGTCTAGGGGGGTCTAGGGAAGTCTAGGGAGGGTCTAGGGGGGTCTAGAAGGGTCTAGGGGGGTTTAGGGGGGTCTAGGGGGGCCTGGGGGGGTCTAGGGAGGGTCTAGGAGGGGTCTAGGGGGGGTCTAGGGGGGGTCTAGGAGGGGTCTAGGGAGGGTCTAGGGGGGTCTAGGAGGGGTCTAGGGAGGGTCTAGGGAGGGTCTAGGGAGGGTCTAGGGGGGTCTAGGAGGGGTCTAGGGAGGGTCTAGGGGGGTCTAGGAGGGGTCTAGGGAGGGTCTAGGGGGGTCTAGGAGGGGTCTAGGGAGGGTCTAGGAGGGTCTAGGAGGGGTCTAGGGAGGGTCTAAGGGGGTCTAGGGGGGGGTCTAGGAGGGTCTAGGGGGGTCTAGGGAGGGTCTAGGGGGGGTCTAGGGGGGTCTAGGGAAGTCTAGGGGGGTCTAGGGAAGTCTAGGGAGGGTCTAGGGGGGTCTAGAAGGGTCTAGGGGGGTTTAGGGGGGTCTAGGGGGGCCTAGGGGGGTCTAGGGGGGTCTAGGGAGGGTCTAGGAGGGGTCTAGGAGGGGTCTAGGGGGGTCTAGGAGGGGTCTAGGGGGGTCTAGGGGGGTCTAGGGGGGTCTAGGGGGGTCTAGGGGGGTCTAGGGGGGGTCTAGGGGGGGTCTAGGGGGGTCTAGGAGGGTCTAGGGGGGTCTAGGGGGGTCTAGGGAGGGTCTAGGGAGGGTCTAGGGGGTCTAGGAGAGGTCTAGGGAGGGTCTAGGGGGGTCTAGGAGAGGTCTAGGGGGGGTCTAAGGGGGGTCTAGGGGGGTCTAGGGGGGGTCTAGGAGAGGTCTAGGGAGGGTCTAGGGGGGTCTAGGAGAGGTCTAGGGGGGGTCTAAGGGGGGTCTAGGGGGGTCTAGGAGGGGTCTAGGGGGGTCTAGGGGGGTCTAGGGAGAGGTCTAGGGGGGTCTAGGGGGGGTCTAGGGGGGTCTAGGAGAGGTCTAGGGGGGTCTAAGGGGGGTCTAGGGGGGTCTAGGAGGGGTCTAGGGGGGTCTAGGGGGGTCTAGGAGAGGTCTAGGGGGGTCTAGGGGGGTCTAGGAGAGGTCTAGGGGGGGTCTAAGGGGGGTCTAGGGGGGTCTAGGAGGGGTCTAGGGGGGTCTAGGGGGGTCTAGGAGAGGTCTAGGGGGGGTCTAAGGGGGGTCTAGGGGGGTCTAGGAGGGGTCTAGGGGGGTCTAGGGGGGTCTAGGAGAGGTCTAGGGGGGTCTAGGGGGGGTCTAGGGGGGTCTAGGAGAGGTCTAGGGGGGGTCTAAGGGGGGTCTAGGGGGGTCTAGGAGGGGTCTAGGGGGGTCTAGGGGGGTCTAGAAGAGGTCTAGGGGGGTCTAGGGGGGTCTAGGAGAGGTCTAGGGGGGGTCTAAGGGGGGTCTAGGGGGGTCTAGGAGGGTCTAGGGGGGTCTAGGGGGGTCTAGGAGGGGTCTAGGGGGGTCTAGGGAGGGTCTAGGGGGGTCTAGGGGGGTCTAGGAGAGGTCTAGGGGGGTCTAGGGGGGCCTAAGGGGGGTCTAGGGGGGTCTAGGAGGGGTCTAGGGGGGTCTAGGAGGGGTCTAGGGGGGTCTAGGGAGGGTCTAGGGGGGTCTAGGGGGGTCTAGGAGGGGTCTAGGGGGGTCTAGGGAGGGTCTAGGGGGGTCTAGGGGGGTCTAGGAGAGGTCTAGGGGGGTCTAGGGGGGTCTAGGGGGTCCCGGCAGCCCCTCCAGCATCTCCGGAGTCATTTGGCTCCAGGTCCATGTCGGGCTCCGTGAGCTCTGCGGTGAGTTCGGCGGCGGTGCTGCTGGTGGTGGTGTTGGTGTTGGTGGTGGTGTTGGTGGTGTTGGTGGTGGTGTTGGTGGTGGTGTTGGTGGGTGAGTGCGGCGAGTTCGGCGAGCGTGGAGGAGGTCTCCTCTGAGAAGGGCGCCAGGCGGATGGGGGTGACACGGTGGTGGAGTTGGTGGTTGTGCTGCAGGAGGAAGGGGATGGGTCGGCCCAACGTGCCGCTGGACGAGGAGGTGACGGTGCGGGCCGTGACGGCGGTGGCGGTGGAGGCGGTGGAGGCGGTGGAGGCGGTGGAGGCAGTGGAGGCGGTGGTGGAGGCGGTGGAGGCGGTGGTGGTGGACTCCACACTCGAGTCCAGAGGGCGGATTCCACTCACTGTGATCGGTGGGGTAGGGGGGTTAGTTTGCACCGTACACGAAGCCACTCACACACTCACACTCACCCACTCCCCACCCACTCACTCACACTCACTCACCCATTCACCCTTACCCACTCACTCACCCTCACACTCACTCACTCACCCTCACCCACTCACTCACCCTCACCCACTCACTCACACTCACTCACTCACTCACCCTCACCCCACTCACTCTCACTCACCCTCACCCTCACCCACTCACCCTCACACTCACTCACCTACCCACCCACTCACCCTCACACTCACCCATTCACCCTCACACACTCACCCTCACACACTCACCCTCACCCACTCACTCACACTCACTCACCCTCACCCACCCATTCACACCCTCACCCACTCACTCACCCACTCACCCAAACCCATTCACCCACTCACCCTCACCCACCCACCCACTCACCCTCACCCACTCACCCTCACCGTCACCCACCCACTCACCCTCACCCACTCACCCTCACACACTCACCCTCACCCACCCATTCACACCCTCACCCACTCACTCACCCACTCACCCTCACCCATTCACCCACTCACCCTCACCCACTCACCCTCACCCACCCACCCACCCACTCACCCTCACCCACTCACTCACCCTCACCCACTCACCCTCACACTCACCCTCACACACTCACCCTCACCCACGCACTCACTCACTCACTCACCCCAAACACCCACACACCCACTCACTCACCCTCACCCACTCACCCTCACACCCACTCACCCTCACACCCACTCACCCACGCACCCACTCACCCACTCACCCTCACCCACCCTCACCCACTCACCTCACCCACCCACCCACCTACCCACCCACCCACCCACTCATCCACCCACCCACCCACCAGAGCTGCTATCCGCGTCCCGCTGTGCCTGCTCTGCCCCCAGCAATGCCACCATGGACAAGTGGTCATTGTAGCAGCTCAGCATCTCCTGCTTTGTCTCTGGGCCTGGGCGGTGGGGGGGGTGGGGGGGGTGGGGGGGGTGGGGGGGTGGGGAGGGTGGGGGGGTGGGGGGGAGAAAGTACAGCAAGCGGGTTCACTCACTGCAGTGGCTATGAGACCTCGCCTGGTACACAGGAGGTGTCGTGGGTGAGATGTTGACTACCTCGCCTGGTACACAGGAGGTCGTGCTGGTGAGATGTTGACCACCTCGCCTGGTACACAGGAGGTGTCGTGGGTAAGATGTTGACTACCTCGCCTGGTACACAGGAGGTCGTGCTGGTGAGATGTTGACTACCTCGCCTGGTACACAGGAGGTGTCGTGGGTGAGATGTTGACTACCTCGCCTGGTACACAGGAGGTCGTGCTGGTGAGATGTTGACTACCTCGCCTGGTACACAGGAGGTCGTGCTGGTGAGATGTTGACTACCTCGCCTGGTACACAGGAGGTCGTGCTGGTGAGATGTTGACTACCTCGCCTGGTACACAGGAGGTCGTGCTGGTGAGATGTTGACCACCTCGCCTGGTACACAGGAGGTCGTGCTGGTGAGATGTTGACTACCTCGCCAGGTACACAGGAGGTCGTGCTGGTGAGATGTTGACTACCTCGCCTGGTACACAGGAGGTCGTGGGTGAGATGTTGACTACCTCGCCTGGTACACAGGAGGTCGTGGGTGAGATGTTGACTACCTCGCCTGGTACACAGGAGGTCGTGGGTGAGATGTTGACTACCTCGCCTGGTACACAGGAGGTCGTGGGTGAGATGTTGACTACCTTGCCTGGTACACAGGAGGTCGTGCTGGTGAGATGTTGACTACCTCGCCTGGTACACAGGAAGTCGTGCTGGTGAGATGTTGACTACCTCGCCTGGTACACAGGAGGTCGTGCTGGTGAGATGTTGACTACCTCGCCTGGTACACAGGAGGTCGTGGGTGAGATGTTGACTACCTCGCCTGGTACACAGGAGGTCGTGGGTGAGATGTTGACTACCTCGCCTGGTACACAGGAGGTGTCGTGGGTGAGATGTTGACTACCTCGCCTGGTACACAGGAGGTCGTGGGTGAGATGTTGACTACCTCGCCTGGTACACAGGAGGTCGTGGGTGAGTTGTTGACTACCTCGCCTGGTACACAGGAGGTTGTGGGTGAGATGTTGACTACCTCGCCTGGTACACAGGAGGTTGTGGGTGAGATGTTGACCCTGACGATGTCTGAGTGAGTGGGTGAGATGTTGACTACCTCGCCTGGTGCACAGGAGGTCGTGGGTGAGATGTTGACCACCTCGCCTGGTGTACAGGAGGTTGTGGGTGAGATGTTGACTACCTCGCCTGGTGTACAGGAGGTTGTGGGTGAGATGTTGACTACCTCGCCTGGTGTACAGGAGGTCGTGGGTGAGATGTTGACCCTGACGATGTCTGAGTGAGTGGGTGAGATGTTGACTACCTCGCCTGGTGTGCAGGAGGTCGTAGGTTAGTGAGTGGGTGGTTGAGCGAGCGAGAGGGCGAGTGGGCGGGTGAGCGGACAGGTGAGCTAGCGGGTGGGTGAAAGAGCGGGTGAGCGGGCGGGTGAGTGGGTGAGCAAGTAGGTGAGTTAGCGAGTGAGTGGGTGAGTGAGTTGGTGAGTGAGCGGGTGAGTGAGCGGGTGAGCAAGTCAGCCAGTGGGTGAGTGGGTGAGTGAGCGGGTGAGTGGGCGGGTGAGTGGGTGAGTGAGCAGGTGAGCGGGTGAGCGAGCGGGTGAGTGGGAGGGTGAGTGGATGAGTGAGCGGGTGAGCGAGCGGGTGAGCGAGCAGGTGAGCGGGTGAGTGGGTGAGCGAGTGGGTGAGTTAGCGAGTGGGTGAGTGAGCGAGTGGATTGGTGAGTGAGCGGGTGAGCGAGTGAGCCAGTGGGTGAGTGAGTTGGTGAGCGAGCGGGTGAGCGAGCAGGTGAGCGAGCGGGTGAGCGAGCAGGTGAGCGAGTGGGTGAGTGAGCGGGTGAGTGAGTGAGTGGGTGAGTGGGTGAGTGAGCGGGTGAGCGAGCAGGTGAGCGAGTGGGTGAGTGAGCGAGTGGGTGGGTGAGTGAGCGGGTGAGTGAGCGGGTGAGCGAGCGGGTGAGTGGGTGAGCCAGTGGGTGGGTGAGGTTGGTGAGCGAGCGGGTGGGTGGAGTGAGCGGGTGAGTGAGCGGGTGAGTGAGCGGGTGAGTGAGCGGGTGAGCGGGTGAGCCAGTGGGTGAGTGAGTTGGTGAGCGAGCGGGTGAGCGAGCGGGTGAGCGACTACCAACATATGGCTCCATCTCGCCCACGTAGAGCTCCGTGCAGCTGGCCAGCATGTTGAGTGAGAAGGTGTCATCCCGCCGGAGTCCCAGCGCCTGGTGGGGCGACGAGACGCAGCGAGAGGGTGACGTTGGCATGGTGACGTTGGCATGGTGACGTTGTCATGGTGACGTTGGCATGGTGATGCAGCGAGAGGGTGACGTGGTGAGGGTGACGTTGTCAGGGTGACGTTGTCAGGGTGACGTGGCGGGGGTGACGTTGTCAGGGTGACGTTGTCAGGGTGACGTGGTGAGGGTGACGTGGCGAGGGTGACGTTGTCATGGTGACGTTGTCAGGGTGACGTTGTCAGGGTGACGTCATGGTGACGTAGCGAGGGTGACGTTGTCTGGGTGACGTCAGGGTAACGTGGAGAGGGTGACGTTGTCAGGGTGACGTTGTCATGGTGACGTTGTCAGGGTGACGTGGAGAGGGTGTCGTTGTCAGGGTGACGTGGCGAGGGTGATGTTGTCAGAGTGACGTGGAGAGGGTGACGTTGTCATGGTGACGTGACGAGGGTGAAGTTGTCAGGGTGACGTTGTGAGGGTGAAGTTGTCAGGGTGACGTTGTCAGGGTGACGTGGCGAGGGTGACGTTGTCATGGTGACGTTGTCATGGTGACGTTGTCATGGTGAAGTTGTCAGGGTGACGTTGTCAGGGTGACGTGGTGAGGGTGACGTTGTCAGGGTGACGTGGCGAGGGCGACGTTGTCATGGTGACATTGTCAGGGTGACGTGGAGAGGGTGACGTTGTCAGGGTGACGATGTCAGGGTGACGCTGTCATGGTGACGTTGTCATGGTGACGTTGTCAGGGTGACGTGGCGAGGGTGATGTTGTCAGAGTGACGTGGAGAGGGTGACGTTGTCATGGTGACGTGACGAGGGTGAAGTTGTCAGGGTGACGTTGTGAGGGTGAAGTTGTCAGGGTGACGTTGTCAGGGTGACGTGGCGAGGGTGACGTTGTCATGGTGACGTTGTCATGGTGACGTTGTCATGGTGAAGTTGTCAGGGTGACGTTGTCAGGGTGACGTGGTGAGGGTGACGTTGTCAGGGTGACGTGGCGAGGGCGACGTTGTCATGGTGACATTGTCAGGGTGACGTGGAGAGGGTGACGTTGTCAGGGTGACGATGTCAGGGTGACGCTGTCATGGTGACGTTGTCATGGTGACGTTGTCAGGGTGACGTTGTCATGGTGACGTGGCGAGGGTGACGTTGTCAGGGTGACGTGGTGAGGGTGACGTTGTCAGGGTGACGTTGTCAGGGTGACGTTGTCAGGGTGACGTTGTCATGGTAACGTTGTCAGGGTGACGTTGTCATGGTAACGTTGTCAGGGTGACGTTGTCATGGTGACGTTGTCAGGGTGACGTTGTCAGGGTGACGTGGTCATGGTGACGTGGCGAGCACCTTGTGGAAGTGGTCGATGGCCGACTTGAAGTGTCCGGTGAGGGCCAACACGTACCCCAGCGAGGCGTAGGTGGACGAGTTCTGTGGCACAAGCATCATGGCCTGCTGGTGGTACTCCAGCGCCTCCTCATAGCGCCTGCACACGGCGGGGGGGCGGGGGGGGAGGGGAGGGGAGCACGCTTTACCACGCAGAGCCATCCAGTTCACCATGGGAGCGAGCTTGTGAGTGAGTGGGTGAGTGGGTGGGTGAGTGGGTGGGTGGGTGAGTGGGTGGGTGAGTGGGTGGGTGGGTGGGTGGGTGAGTGGGTGGGTGGGTGGGTGAGTGGGTGGGTGAGTGGGTGAGTGAGGAGGTGAGTGGGTGGGTGAGTGGGTGAGTGGATGAGTGGGTGGGTGAGTGAGGAGGTGAGTGGGTGGGTGAGTGGGTGAGTGAGGAGGTGAGTGGGTGGGTGAGTGGGTGAGTGGGTGAGTGGGTGAGTGAGTGGGTGAGTGGGTGAGTGGGTGGGTGAGTAGGTGAGTGGGTGAGTGGGTGGGTGAGTGGATGAGTGAGGAGGTGAGTGGGTGGGTGAGTGGGTGAGTGGGTGGGTGAGTGGGTGAGTGAGTGAGGAGGTGAGTGGGTGAGTGAGGAGGTGAGTGGGTGAGTAGGTGAGGGCGTGAGTGAGGAGGTGAGTGAGTAGGTGAGTGGGTGAGGACGTGAGTGAGGAGGTGAGTGAGTACGTGAGTGGGTGAGGGTGTGAGTGAGGAGGTGAGTGAGTAGGTGAGTGGGTGAGGGTGTGAGTGAGGAGATGAGTGGGTGGGTGAGAGGGTGAGGGCGTGGGTGAGGAGGTGAGTAGGTGAGTAGGTGAGTGCATATGTGAGGAGGTGGGTGAGTAGGTGAGTGCGTGGGTGAGTAGGTGAGTGAGTAGGTGAGTGGGTGAGTGCGTGGGCGAGGAGGTGAGTGAGTGGGTGAGTAGGTGAGTGGGTGAGTGAGGAGGTGAGTGTGTGGGTGAGTAGGTGAGTGTGTGGGTGAGTAGGTGAGGGCGTGGGCGAGGAGGTGAGGAGGTGAGTGGGTGAGTAGGTGAGTGCGTGGTTGAGTGGGTGAGGGCGTGAGTGAGGAGGTGAGTGGTGCCGGACTCACTGCAGCTTGCGACACACGTGCCCTAGATTGTTCAAAAGAGGCTCCCACTTTTCGGCTGTGACCTGTGACACGCAAACGCACAGGTGAGCGGGTGGTGAGGTGAGTGGGTGGGTTGGTGGTTAGGTGAGCAGCTGGTTAGGTGAGTAAGTGGTTGAGTGGGTGGTTAGGTGAGAAAGTGGTTGAGTGGGTGGTTAGGTGAGTAAATGGTTGAGTGGGTGGGTTGGTGAGTGGGTGAGTTGGTGGTTAGGTGAGTGGATGAGTGGGTGACACGGTTGGTGAGCAGGCGAGCGGGTGAGCGGGTGGGTGAGCGGGTGAGTGCGTGGGTGGATGGGTGAGCGGGTAAGTGCGTGGGTGAGTGAGTGGTTAAGTGCGTGGGTGGGCGAGTGGGTGGTTAGGTGGTTGAGTGAGGGGTAGGTAGGTAGGTGAGTGAGTGGATGGTTAGGTGAGCAAGTGGGTGGGTGAATGAGTGAGTCGGTGATTGAGTGGGGGGGGTGAGTCGGTGAATGAGTGGGTAGGGTGAGTGGGTGGGTGGGCGAGTGCGTGGGTGCGTGAGTGGGTTGGTGAGTGAGTTGGTCAGTGAGTGTGTGGGTGGGTGGGTGAGTGGGTGGTTGAGTGGGTGGGTGAGTGGGTGCGTGAGTGGGTTGGTGAGTGAGTTGGTCAGTGAGTGTGTGGGTGGGTGGGTGAGTGGGTGGTTGAGTGGGTGGGTGAGTGAGTGAGTGGATGGGTGAGTGGATGGGTGGGTGAGTGAGTGGGTTGGTGAGTGAGTTGGTGAGTGTGTGGGTGGGTGCATGGGTGGGTGCGTGGGTGGGTGCGTGGGTGGGTGAGTGGGTGGATGAGTGGGTGGTTGAGTGGGTGGGTGAGTAGGTGCGTGGGTGGGTGAGTGAGTGGGTGGATTGGGTGAGTGAGTGTGTGGGTGGGTGCGTGGGTGGGTGAGTAGGTGGTTGAGTGGGTGGGTGAGTAGGTGAGTGGGTGAGTGAGTGAGTGGGTTGGGTGAGTGAGCGCGTGGGTGTGTGGGTGTGTGGGTGGGTGGGTGAGTCAGTGAGTGGGTGGGTGAGGGAGTGCGTGGGTGGGTGAGTAGGCGGGTGGGTAAGTGGGTGGGTTGGTGAGTGAGTACCTCATTCCCTATGGCCTTGATCTTGCTCAGTGCATCTGTAAAATGTTTGTGCGCTGCCTTCCAGCTGCGTGGGGCACAGGAGAGACAAAGGTGGCTGAGACCACCAACACATAGAGACCCGCAGACCCACACAGAGACCCAGAGACTCACACAGAGACACAGACTCACTCACACAGAAACCCACAGACTCACCACACAGAGACCCACAGACTCACACAGAGACCCACAGACTCCCCACACAGAGACCCACAGACTCACTCACACAGAGACCCACAGACTCACCACACAGAGACCCATAGACTCACCACACAGAGACCCATAGACTCACCACACAGAGACCCACAGACTCACCACACAGAGACCCACAGACTCATCACACAGAGACCCACAGACTCACCACACAGAGACCCACAGACTCACCACACAGAGACCCACAGACTCACTCACACAGAGACCCACAGACTCACCACACAGAGACCCATAGACTCACCACACAGAGACCCATAGACTCACCACACAGAGACCCACAGACTCACCACACAGAGACCCACAGACTCACCACACAGAGACCCACAGACTCACCACACAGAGACCCACAGACTCACCACACAGAGACCCACAGACTCACCACACAGAGACCCACAGACTCATCACACAGAGACACAGACTCACTCACACAGTGACCCACAGACTCACCACACAGAGACCCAAAGACTCACCACACAGAGACCCACAGACTCACTCACACAGAGACCCACAGACTCACCACACAGAGACCCACAGACTCACCACACAGAGACCCACAGACTCACCACACAGAGACCCACAGACTCACCACACAGAGACACACAGACTCATCACACAGAGACCCACAGACTCACACAGAGACCCACAGACTCACCACACAGACCCACAGACTCACCACACAGAGACCCACAGACTCATCACACAGAGACACAGACTCACACAGTGACCCACAGACTCACCACATAGACCCACAGACTCACCACACAGAGACCCACAGACTCACCACACAGAGACCCACAGACTCATCACACAGAGACACAGACTCACACAGTGACCCACAGACTCACCACATAGACCCACAGACTCACCACACAGAGACCCACAGACTCACTCACACAGAGACCCACAGACTCACCACACAGAGACCCACAGACTCACCACACAGAGACCCACACTCACCACACAGAGACCCATAGACTCACCACACAGAGACCCACAGACTCACCACACAGAGACCCACAGACTCACCACACAGAGACCCACAGACTCACCACACAGAGACCCACAGACTCACCACACAGAGACACACAGACTCATCACACAGAGACCCACAGACTCACACAGAGACCCACAGACTCACCACACAGAGACCCACAGACTCACCACACAGAGACCCACAGACTCATCACACAGAGACACAGACTCACACAGTGACCCACAGACTCACCACATAGACCCACAGACTCACCACACAGAGACCCACAGACTCACCACACAGAGACCCACAGACTCATCACACAGAGACACAGACTCACACAGTGACCCACAGACTCACCACATAGACCCACAGACTCACCACACAGAGACCCACAGACTCACTCACACAGAGACCCACAGACTCACCACACAGAGACCCACAGACTCACTCACACAGAGACCCACAGACTCATCACAGAGACCCACAGACTCACCACACAGAGACCCACAGACTCACCACACAGAGACCCACAGACTCACACAGAGACCCATAGACTCACCACACAGAGACCCACAGACTCACCACACAGAGACCCACAGACTCAACACACAGAGACCCACAGACTCACCACACAGAGACCCACAGACTCACCACACAGAGACCCACAGACTCACCACACAGAGACCCACAGACTCACACAGAGACCCACAGACTCACCACACAGAGACCCACAGACTCACCACACAGAGACCCACAGACTCACTCACACAGAGACCCACAGACTCACCACACAGAGACCCACAGACTCACCACACAGAGACCCACAGACTCACCACACAGAGACCCACAGACTCACCACACAGAGACCCACAGACTCACCACACAGAGACCCACAGACTCATCACACAGAGACCCACAGACTCACCACACAGAGACCCACAGACTCACCACACAGAGACCCACAGACTCACCACACAGAGACCCACAGACTCACCACACAGAGACCCACAGACTCACTCACACAGAGACCCACAGACTCATCACACAGAGACCCACCCCACCCGACCCCATGCCCCAGCAGTGCCCTCACTTCTCGTTCTGGAAGGCGACGACCCCCATCTCGTGCAGCACGAAGGGGTCATCGGGGGCGATGCTCAGCGCCTTGCTGAAGAACCGCTCGGCCAGCCGCGGATTGTTGGTGAGGCCGTACTCCAGGCCGATGTACAGGAGCGGCAGGTGGCACCTGGGGTGGGTGGGGTTGGTGGGTGGGGGTGGTGGTTAGGAGGAGTGGGTGAGTGGGCGGGTGAGCGTGCGGGCGAGCGAGTGGGTGAGCGTGCGGGTGAGCGAGTGAGCGAGTGGGTGAGCATGTGCGCGAGTGGGTGAGCGAGTGGGTGAGCATGTGCGCGAGTGGGTGAGCGTGCGGGTCGGTGAGCGAGTGGGTGAGTGTGCGGGTGAGCGAGCGAGCGAGCGAGCGAGTGGTTGAACGTACGAGTGGGTGAGCGTGCGGGTGAGCGTGCGGGCGAGTGGGTGAGCGTGCGGCTGAGTGAGCGAGCGAGTGGGTGAGCGTGCGGCTGATTGAGCGAGCGACTGGTTGAGCGTGCGGGTGAGCATGTGCGCGAGTGGGTGAGCGTGCGGGTGAGCATGTGCGCGAGTGGGTGAGCGTGCGGGTGAGTGAGCAAGTGGGTGAGCGTGCTGGTGAGCATGTGCGCGAGTGGGTGAGCGTGCGGGTGAGTGAGCAAGTGGGTGAGCGTGCTGGTGAGCATGTGCGCGAGTGGGTGAGCGTGTGGGTGAGTGAGCAAGTGGGTGAGCGTGCTGGTGAGCGTGCGGGCGAGTGGTTGAGTGTGCGGGTGAGTGAGCGAGTGGGTGAGCGTGCTGGTGAGTGAGTGGGTGAGCGAGTGGTTGAGTGTGCGGGTGAGTGAGCGAGTGGGTGAGCGAGCGAGCGAGTGGGTGAGCGAGTGGTTGAGTGTGCGGGTGAGTGAGTGAGTGGGTGAGCGTGCGGGTGAGCGTGCGGACGAGTGGGTGAGCGTGCGGGTGAGCGTGCGGGTGAGTGAGTCACCCTCGCATGAGCTGCGCTGCGGTGAAGTAGGCAGCCATAGCCTGGTCGTGCTCACTCTCCACGGCAAACGAGTGGCCAAACGCGATCCACGCCGGGCCAAACATGCGGTCCAGAGAGGTGGACTTACTGTGGGAGGAACGCAGTCACTCACTCACTCAGACAATCACTCAGTCAATCACTCACACTCCATCACTCACTCAGTCAATCACTCACACTCCATCACTCACTCGCTCACTCACTCACTCAGACAATCACTCAGTCAATCACTCACACTCCATCACTCACTCGCTCACTCACTCACTCAGACAATCACTCAATCACTCCATCACTCACTAGCTCACTCACTCAGACAATCACTCACACTCACACTCCATCAGTCTCTCACTGACCCAGACAATCACTCAATCACTCCATCACTCACTAGCTCACTCACTCAGACAATCACTCACACTCACACTCCATCACTCAATCACTCACTCAGACAATCACTCAATCACTCCATCACTCACTCACTCACTCAGACAATCACTCAATCACTCCATCAGTCACTCACTCAGACAATCACTCCATCACTCCATCAGTCACTCACTCACTCAGACAATCACTCCATCACTCACTCACTCAGACAATCACTCACACTCCATCACTTACTCGCTCACTCGCTCGCTCACTCAGACAATCACTCAGTCAATCACTCACACTCCATCACTCACTCGCTCACTCACTCACTCAGACAATCACTCACACTCACTCACTCGCTCACTCACTCACTCAGACAATCACTCACACTCCATCACTCACTCACTCAGACAATCACTCCATCACTCACTCACTCAGACAATCACTCACACTCCATCAATTACTCGCTCACTCGCTCGCTCACTCACTCAGACAATCACTCAGTCAATCACTCACACTCCATCACTCACTCGCTCACTCACTCACTCAGACAATCACTCACACTCACTCACTTGCTCACTCACTCACTCAGTCACTCACTCACTCACTCAGTCAATCACTCACACTCCATCACTCACTAGCTCACTCATTCAGACAATCACTCAATCACTCCATCACTCACTCAGACAATCACTCAGACAATCACTCACACTCCATCAGTCACTCACTCACTCACCCAGACAATCACTCAATCACTCCATCACTCACTCACTCACTCAGACAATCACTCAATCACTCCATCAGTCTCTCACTCACTCAGTCAATCACTCAATCACTCCATCAGTCACTCACTCGCTCACCCAGACAATCACTCAATCACTCCATCAGTCTCTCACTCACTCACTCAGACAATCACTCAATCACTAAGTCACTCAATCACTCACTCACTCAGTCAATCACTCACACTCACTCAGTCACTCAGTCACTCACTCAGACAATCACTCACACTCACTCAGTCACTCAGTCACTCACTCACTCAGACAATCACTCACACTACATCAGTCACTCGCTCACTCACCCAGACAATCACTCAATCACTCCATCAGTCACTCACTCGCTCACTCAGACAATCACTCAATCACTCCATCAGTCACTCACTCACTCACTCAGACAATCACTCAATCACTCCATCAGTCACTCGCTCACTCACTCAGACAATCACTCAATCACTCACTCGCTCACTCACTCAGACAATCACTCACACTCCATCAGTCTCTCGCTCACTCACTCAGACAATCACTCAATCACTCCATCAATCACTCACTCGCTCAGTCAATCACTCAATCACTCCATCAATCACTCACTAGCTCACTCACTCACTCAGACAATCACTCAGTCAATCACTCCATCAGTCACTCACTAGCTCACTCACTCAGACAATCACTCAATCACTCCATCACTCACTCACTCGCTCACCCAGACAATCACTCAGTCACTCACTAGCTCGCTCACCCAGACAATCACTCAATCACTCCATCAGTCACTCACTCGCTCACTCAGACAATCACTCAATCACTCCATCAGTCACTCACTCGCTCATCCAGACAATCACTCAATCACTCCATCAGTCACTCACTCACTCAATCAGACAATCACTCAATCACTCCATCAGTCTCTCACTCGCTCACTCAATCACTCAATCACTCCATCAGTCTCTCACTCACTCAGTCAATCACTCAATCACTCCATCAGTCACTCACTCGCTCACCCATACAATCACTCAATCACTCCATCAGTCACTCACTCGCTCACTCAGTCAATCACTCAATCACTCCATCAGTCTCTCACTCACTCAGTCAATCACTCAATCACTCCATCAGTCACTCACTCGCTCACCCAGACAATCACTCAATCACTCCATCAGTCACTCGCTCACTCACTCAGTCAATCACTTAATCACTCCATCAGTCTCTCACTCGCTCACTCGCTCACTCACTCAGACAATCACTCAATCACTCCATCAGTCACTCACTCATTCAGACAATCACTCAATCACTCCATCAGTCACTCACTCGCTCATCCAGACAATCACTTAATCACTCCATCAGTCACTCACTCGCTCACTCAGACAATCACTCAATCACTCCATCAGTCACTCACTCGCTCATCCAGACAATCACTCAATCACTCCATCAGTCACTCACTCACTCAATCAGACAATCACTCAATCACTCCATCAGTCTCTCACTCACTCAGTCAATCACTCAATCACTCACACTCCATCAGTCTCTCGCTCACTCAGTCAATCACTCAATCACTCACAATCACACTCCATCAGTCTCTCGCTCACTCACCCGCTCGCTCAGTCAATCACTCAATCACTCCATCAATCACTCACTAGCTCACTCACTCACTCAGACAATCACTCAGTCAATCACTCCATCAGTCACTCACTAGCTCACTCACTCAGACAATCACTCAATCATTCCATCACTCACTCACTCGCTCACCCAGACAATCACTCAGTCACTCACTAGCTCGCTCACCCAGACAATCACTCAATCACTCCATCAGTCACTCACTCGCTCACTCAGACAATCACTCAATCACTCCATCAGTCACTCACTCGCTCATCCAGACAATCACTCAATCACTCCATCAGTCACTCTCTCACTCAGTCTCTCACTCAGTCTCTCACTCAGTCAATCACTCAATCACTCACACTCCATCAGACTCTCGCTCGCTCAATCACTCAATCACTCACACTCCATCAGACTCTCGCTCGTTTGCCCGTTCGCTCGCTCAGTCAATCATTCGCTAAGTCACTCGCTCTCCCACCTGCCTACCTGCTCACCACACACCCACACACACACCCGCCCACCTTACTCACCCACACACACACTCACTCACTCACCCACACATACACTCACTCACCCACACACACTCACTCACCCCAACACACACTCACTCACCCACACACCCACTCACTCACTCACCCCAACACCTACTCACTCACCCACACACCCACTCACTCACCCACACACCCACCCACCTTACCCACACACACACACACTCACTCACTCACCCAACCACACCTACTCACCCACACACCCACCCACCTTACTCACCCACACACTCACTCACTCACTCACCCAACCACACACCCACTCACTCACCCACACACCCACTCACCCATCTACTCACCCACCCACATACCCACCCACCCCACACACCCACACAACCACACACCCATCTACTCACCCACCCATCTACTCACCCACACACCTACTCACCAACCCACCCACACACCTACTCACCCACCCACTCAGCCACCCACCCCACTCACCCACACAACTACTCAACCCACTCACCCACACACCTACTCACCCACCCACTCACCCACCCACCCCACTCACCCACACAACTACTCAACCCACTCACCCACACACCTACTCACCCAACCACACACCCACACACATACTCACCCAACCACATACCCACACACCCACCCACACACACACATACTGACCCACCCACCCACCCTACCCACACACACACATACTCACAGCACTCACCCACACACCGACACACCTACTCACCCTAATCACCCACACACCCACACACCTACTCACCCTAATCACCCACACACCCACACACCTACTCACCCACACACCTACTCACCCAACCACACACCCACTGACCCACCCACCCCACCCACACACACCCACCCACTCACCCACACACCTTACTCTCCCCCCCACACACCCATCCTCCCCACACACACACACACTCACCCACCCACATACACACACACTCACCCACCCACACACCCATCCACCCCACCCACACACCCACACACCCACTCACCCAACCACACACCCACAAACCCACCCATACACCCACCCACATATTCACACACCCACCCATACACTCAACCACACACCCACCCACTCACCCACACACCTACTCACCCACGGACACACACACACCCATCCACACTCACCCACCCACACACACCCACACACACACCCACAAACCCACCCACACACTCAACCACTCAGCCAACCACACACCCACAAACCCACCCACACACTCACACACACACCCACACACTCACACACCCACCCACACATTCAACCACACACCCACCCCACTCACCCACACACCTACTCACCCACCCACTCACACACCTACGAACCCACACACACACTCACACACCCACTCACCCACCCACACACTGACCCACCCACTCACCCACCCACTCACCCACACACACACACACCCACACACTTACCCACCCACTAACATACCCACACACTGACCCACACACTGACCCACCCACCCACTCACCCACCCACACACACACACCCACACACTCACACACTGACCCACCCACCCACCCACCCACACACTGACTCACCCACTCACCCACCCACCCACACACTGACCCACACACTGACCCACACACCCACTGACCCACCCACTCACCCACACACCCACCCACACACTGACCCACCCACTCACCCACCCACTCACATACTGACCCACACACTCACCCACCCACACCCACTCACCCACCCACCCACACCCACTCACCCACCCACCCACTCACGCTCGCACAGAGGGAGCATACAAACTGCGCGCACACAAAGCTGGGAATCGAACCCAGACCCTTAAGGCTGTGAGGCCCAAGCATTTCCACCACGCCCCCGTGCCTCCACCAAGTGGCGGTGGACGTGACTACGGTGCCAGGCTAGGTGCACCGCATCCTAACCTGAGGTATCTGCGGGCGTGTTCGTTCTTCTGCCCAATGACCAGGTAATAGCAGCCGACAGCAAACCACGAGACCTGGCACGGGGAAGGGAGAGAGAGACCAGAGAGGGTGGGTGGGTGGGTGAGTTGGTGAGTGGGTGAATGAGTGGGTGGGTGAGTTGGTGGGTGAGTTGGTGAGTGGGTGGGTGGGTGAGTGAGTGGGTGGTTGAGTTGGTGGGTGAGTTGGTGAGTGGGTGGGTGAGTTGGTGAGTGGGTGAGTGGGCGAGTGGGTGGGTGGGTGAGTTGGTGAGTGGATGAGTTGGTGAGTGGGTGAGTTAGTGAGTGGGTGGGTGAGTTGGAGGGTGGGTGGGTGAGTTGGTGGGTGGGCGAGTTGTTGAGTGGGTGGGTGGGCGAGTGGGAGAGTGAGTTGGTGAGTGGGTGGGTGAGTTGGTGGGTGGGTGAGTTGGTGAGTGGGCGAGTGGGTGGGTGAGTTGGTGAGTGGGTGAGTGGGCGGGTGGGTGAGTTGGTGGGTAAGTTGGTGGGTGAGTTGGTGGGTGAGTTGGTGGGTGAGTTGGTGAGTGGGTGGGTGAGTTGGTGAGTGGGTGGGTGAGTTGGTGAGTGGGTGGGCGAGTGGGTGAGTTGGTGAGTGGGTGGGTGGGTGAGTAGGTGGGTGAGTTGGTGAGTGGGCGAGTGGGTTGGTGGGTGAGTTGGTGAGTGGGTGGGTGAGTTGGTCAGTGGGTGGGTGAATTGGTGAGTGGGTGGCTGCGTTGGTGAGTGGGTGGGTGAGTTGGTGGGTGGGTGAGTTGGTGGGTGGGTGAGTTGGTGAGTGGGTGGGTGGGCGAGTGGGTGAGTTGGTGAGTGAGTGGGTGGGTGAGTAGGTGGGTGAGTTGGTGAGTAGGTGTGTAAGTTGGTGGGTGAGTTGGTGAGGGGGGTGGGTGAGTTGGTGAGTGGGTGGGTGGGTGAGTGGGTGGGTGGGTGAGTGGGTGGGTGAGTTGGTGAGTGGGTGAGTGGGCGAGTGGGTGGGTGAGTTGGTGAGTGGGTGGGTGAGTTGGTGAGTGGGTGGGTGAGTTGGTGTGGGACGTTGGTGGGTGAGTTGGTGAGTGGGTGGGTGAGTTGGTGAGTGGGTAGGTGAGTTGGTGGGTGAGTGGGTGGGTGGGCGAGTGGGTGGGTGAGTTGGTCAGTGGGTGGGTGAGTTGGTGAGTGGGTAGGTGAGTTGGTGGGTGAGTGGGTGGGTGGGCGAGTGGGTGGGTGAGTTGGTCAGTGGGTGGGTGAGTTGGTGGGTGGGTGAGTT
>NW_027422606.1:700521-818423 GCF_048934315.1 Petromyzon marinus | reverse complement strand
ATGTGGTGTATGTGCGTGTTGTATGCGTGTATGTGTGTGGTGTGTGTGTATGTGTAGTGTAGCATGTGTGTAGTGTAGTATGTGTAGTAGTGTAGTATGTATAGTGTAGTAGGTGTAGTATGTGTGTATGTGTAGTATGTGTAGTATGTATAGTGTGTAGTGTGTATGTGTAGTGTAGAATGTGTAGTGTAGTAGTGTAGTATGTGTAGTGTAGTATGTGTAGTAGTATGTGTGTATGTGTGTAGTATGTGTAGTGTGTATGTGTAGTAGTAGTGTAGTATGTGTGTATGTGTGTGGTATGTGTAGTGTAGTATGTGTGTATGTGTAGTAATGTAGTGAAGTATGTGTAGTAGTAGTGTAGTATGTGTGTATGTGTGTGGTATGTGTAGTCGTGGTTTCAGGAAAGGGCGGTCCTGCACAGATGCCATATTTTCTGTCCGTCTGCTACAGCAGAGGTGTAGGGAATTCCAACAAGACCTACATCTCTGCTTTATTGACCTGGTCAAGGCCTATGATACCATCAGTAGGCCTGGGCTCTGGGTCGTTCTTCGTGCTTTTGGAGTACCTGACCCTCTGCTCACGATCATTAAGGACCTTCATGATGGTGAGCGGGCCCGGGTAAAACTATGTGGCCGGGAGTCAGAGCCATTCCCTGTACACCTTGGGGTGCGACAGGGATGTCCTCTGGCTCCCACATTATTTAACATCTATTTTGACCACGTAGTTCGTGAAGCCTTCAATAGCTGTACCGGGGGAATCTCCATATGGTACAGATATAATGGGAGGCTAATCGATGCCCGGGTGCGGTCAAAGGATGGCTCCCTATTGCTCAACCACGTTATGTATGCTGATGATTTGGTAATAGCTGCTCAGTCAGAGGAGGAGTTGGAGACGCTGCTGCTGAGACTGGAGCGTGCCACTAAGAGGTGGGGCCTTACCATCAGCCCCACCAAAACTAAGCACCTGCCTGGGTATTTTGTACCATCGGACACTCCACCCCCACAACTCCCAATCGGTGATGGGGCAGTTGTGGAGAGAGTGGAGAGTTTCCCATACCTGGGCAGTGTGCTTATGACTGGCTCCAGTTTAACAGCAGAGGTCTCACTCCGAATCAGAGATGGGGGAGATGGGGGAGATGAGGGGGAGATGGGGGAGATGGGGAGTTATGGGTGGGAGATGGGGGGGAGATGGTGGGAGAGATGGGGGGGAGATCGGGGAGAGATGGGGGAGATGGGTGAGAAATGGGGGAGATGGGAGGGAGATGGGGAAAGATGGGGAGAGATGGGGGGAGATGGGGGAGATTGTGGGGAGATGGGGGAGATGGAAGAGATGGGGGGGAGATGGGGGAGATGGGGAGAGATGGGGGGAGATGGGGGGAGATGGGGAGAGATGGGGAGAGATGGGTGGAGATGGGGGGGAGATGGGGGGAGATGGGGGGAGATGGGGGAGATGGGGGGGAGATGGGGGGGGGAGATGGGGGAGATGGGGGGGAGATGGGGGGAGATGGGGGGAGATGGGGGGAAAATGGGGGGAGATGGGGGGAGATGGGGGGAGATGGGGGGGAGATGGGGGGAGATGGGGGGGGAGATGGGGGGAGATGGGGGGAGATGGGAGAGATGGGGGAGATGGGGGGGAGATGGGGGGGAGATGGGGGGGAGATGGGGGGGAGATGGGGGGGAGATGGGGGGGAATGGGTGGAGATGGGGGGAGATGGGGGGGGAGATGGGGGGAGATGGGGGGGAGATGGGGGGGAGATGGGGGGGAAATGGGGGGAGATGGGGGGAGATGGGGGGGAGATGGGGGGGAGATAGGGGGAGATGGGGTGGAGATGGGGGAGAGATGGGGGGAGATGTGGGGGAGATGGGGGGAGATGGGGGAGATGGGGGAGATGGGGGAGATGGGGGGGAGATGGGGGGGGAGATGGGGGGAGATGGGGGGAGATGGGGGGAGATGGGGGGAAAATGGGGGGAGATGGGGGGAGATGGGGGGAGATGGGGGGGAGATGGGGGGAGATGGGGGGGGAGATGGGGGGAGATGGGGGGAGATGGGAGAGATGGGGGAGATGGGGGGGGAGATGGGGGAGAGATGGGGGGGAGATGGGGGGGAGATGGGGGGGAAATGGGTGGAGATGGGGGGAGATGGGGGGGGAGATGGGGGGAGATGGGGGGGAGATGGGGGGGAGATGGGGGGGAAATGGGGGGAGATGGGGGAGATGGGGGGGAGATGGGGGGGAGATAGGGGGGAGATGGGGTGGAGATGGGGGAGAGATGGGGGAGATGTGGGGGAGATGGGGGGAGATGGGGGAGATGGGGGGAGATGGTGGGGAGATGTGGGGCAGATGGTGGGAGATGGGGTGGAGATGGTGGGAGATGCGGGAGAGATGGGGGAGATGGGGGAGAGATGGGGGAGATGGGGGAGATGGGGGGAGATGGGGGGAGATGGGGGGGAGATGGGGGGGAGATGGGGGGGGAGATGGGGGGAGATGGGGGGAGATGGGGGGAGATGGGGGGGAGATGGGGGGAGATGGGGGGAGATGGGGGGAGATGGGGGGGAGATGGGGGGAGATGGGGGGAGATGGGGGAGATGGGGGGAGATGGGGGGAGATGGGGGGGAGATGGGGGGGAAATGGGTGGAGATGGGGGGAGATGGGGGGGGAGATGGGGGGAGATGGGAGAGATGGGGGAGAGATGGGGGGGAGATGGGGGGAGATGGGGGGGAAATGGGGGGAGATGGGTGGGAGATGGGGGGGAGATGGGGGGGAGATGGGGGGAGATGTGGGGGAGATGGGGGAGATGGGGGAGAGATGGGGGGAGATGGGGGGGAGATGGGGGGGAAATGGGGGGAGATGGGTGGAGATGGGGGGGAGATGGGGGGGAGATGGGGGGGAGATGGGGGAGAGATGGGGGGAGATGTGGGGGAGATGTGGGGGAGATGGGGGGAGATGGGGGAGATGGGGGGAGATGGTGGGGAGATGTGGGGCAGATGGTGGGAGATGGGGTGGAGATGGTGGGAGATGGGGGAGAGATGGGGGAGATGGGGGAGAGATGGGGGAGATGGGGGGGAGATGGGGGAGAGATGGGGAGATGGGGGGAGATGGGGGGAGATGGGGAGAGATGGGGGAGATAGGGGAGAGATAGGGGAGAGATGGGGTAGAGATGGGGGAGATGGGGGGAGATGGGGGGAGATGGGGGAGATGGGGAGTGATGGGTGGGAGATGGGGGGGAGATGGTGGGAGAGATGGGGGGGAGATGGGGGAGAGATGGGGGAGATGGGTGAGAGATGGGGGGAGATGTGGGGGGAGATGGGGGAGAGATGGGGGGGAGATGGGGGAGAGATGGGGGAGATGGGTGGTGGATGGTGGGAGATGGGGGGGAGATGGGCGGGAGATGGGGGGGAGATGGGGGAGATGGGGGGAGATGGGGGGGAGATGGGGGCAGATGGGGGCAGATGGGGCGAGATGGGGGGGAGATGTGTAGTATGTGTGGTGTAGTATGTGTGGTGTAGTCTGTGTGGTGTAGTCTGTGTTGTGTAGTATGTGTAGTGTAGTATGTGTAGTGTAATATGTGTGGTGTAGTATGTGTGGTGTAGTATGTGTGGTGTAGTATGTGTGGTGTAGTATGTGTGGTGTAGTATGTGTGGTGTAGTATGTGTGGTGTAGTATGTGTGGTGTAGTATGTGTGGTGTAGTATGTGTGGTGTTAGTATGTGTAGTGTAGTATGTGTGTATGTGTGGTATGTGTAGTATGTGTAGTGTAGCATGTATGTATGTGTAGGGTAGTATGTGTAGTGTAGTATGTGTGTATGTGTGTATGTGTAATGTAGTATGTGTAGTGTAGTATGTGTGTATGTGTAGTGTAGTATGTGTGGTGTGTGTATGTGTGTATGTGTAGTATGTGTAATGTAGTATGTGTCGTAGTGTAGCGCAGTATGTGTAGTAGTGTAGTATGTGTGGTATGTTTGGTGTTGTAGTGTAGTGTAGTATGTGTAGTAGTGTAGTATGTGTAGTATGTATAGTAGTAGTGTGGTATGTGTAGTTTGTGTAGTGTAGTATGTATGTGTAGTATGTGTAGTATGTGTGGTATGTGTAGTGTAGTATGTATGTGTAGTATGTGTGGTATGTGTAGTGTAGTATGTGTGCAGTGTGTATGTGTGTATGTGTAGTGTGTGTGTATGGTGTAGTTTGTGTGGTATGTGTGGTGTAGTGTGTGTATGTGTGTAGTGTGTATGTGTAGTAGTGTAGTGTAGTAGTGTAGTATGTGTGTATGTGTAGTGTAGTATGTGTGGTGTGTGTATGTGTGTAGTGTGTATGTGTAGTATGTGTAGTAGTAGTAGTAGTATGTGTAGTGTAGTGTACTGTGTAGTAGTGTAGTGTAGTAGTGTACTATGTGTAGTGTAGTATGTGTAGTGTAGTAGTGTAGTATGTGTAGTGTAGTATGTGTGTATGTGTAGTATTTGTAGTGTAGTATGTGTGGTGTAGTATATGTGGTATGTGTAGTGTAGTATGTGTAGTGTAGTATGTGTAGTATGTGTAGTATGCGTAGTGTGTAGTGTGTATGTGTAGTGTAGTATGTGTAGTGTAGTATGTGTAGTGTAGTGTGTGTATATGTGTAGTGTAGTATGTGTAGTAGTATAGTATGTGTGTAGTGTAGTATGTGTAGTAGTAGTGTAGTATGTGTAGTGTAGTATGTGTAGTGTAGTGTGTGTATATGTGTAGTAGTAGTATGTGTAGTAGTATAGTATGTGTGTATGTGTAGTATGTGTGTATGTGTAGTATGTGTGGTAGTGTAGTAGTGTAGTGTAGTATGTGTAGTAGTATGTGTGGTATGTGTAGTAGTGGTAAGTGGTGTATGTGTGTATGTGTGTGGTGTAGTATGTGTAGTAGCAGTGTAGCAGTGTAGTATGTGTAGTATGTATGGTGTAGTAGTATGTGTAGTAGTGTGGTATGTGTGTGGTATGTGTGTATGTGTGTAGTATGTGGTGTATGTGCGTGTTGTATGCGTGTATGTGTGTGGTGTGTGTGATATGTGTAGTGTAGCATGTGTGTAGTGTAGTATGTGTAGTAGTGTAGTATGTATAGTGTAGTAGGTGTAGTATGTGTGTATGTGTAGTATGTGTAGTATGTATAGTTGTAGTGTGTATGTGTAGTGTAGAATGTGTAGTGTAGTAGTGTAGTATGTGTAGTGTAGTATGTGTAGTAGTATGTGTGTATGTGTGTAGTATGTGTAGTGTGTATGTGTAGTAGTAGTGTAGTATGTGTGTATGTGTGTGGTATGTGTAGTGTAGTATGTGTGTATGTGTAGTAATGTAGTGAAGTATGTGTAGTAGTAGTGTAGTATGTGTGTATGTGTGTGGTATGTGTAGTCGTGGTTTCAGGAAAGGGCGGTCCTGCACAGATGCCATATTTTCTGTCCGTCTGCTACAGCAGAGGTGTAGGGAATTCCAACAAGACCTACATCTCTGCTTTATTGACCTGGTCAAGGCCTATGATACCATCAGTAGGCCTGGGCTCTGGGTCGTTCTTCGTGCTTTTGGAGTACCTGACCCTCTGCTCACGATCATTAAGGACCTTCATGATGGTGAGCGGGCCCGGGTAAAACTATGTGGCCGGGAGTCAGAGCCATTCCCTGTACACCTTGGGGTGCGACAGGGATGTCCTCTGGCTCCCACATTATTTAACATCTATTTTGACCACGTAGTTCGTGAAGCCTTCAATAGCTGTACCGGGGGAATCTCCATATGGTACAGATATAATGGGAGGCTAATCGATGCCCGGGTGCGGTCAAAGGATGGCTCCCTATTGCTCAACCACGTTATGTATGCTGATGATTTGGTAATAGCTGCTCAGTCAGAGGAGGAGTTGGAGACGCTGCTGCTGAGACTGGAGCGTGCCACTAAGAGGTGGGGCCTTACCATCAGCCCCACCAAAACTAAGCACCTGCCTGGGTATTTTGTACCATCGGACACTCCACCCCCACAACTCCCAATCGGTGATGGGGCAGTTGTGGAGAGAGTGGAGAGTTTCCCATACCTGGGCAGTGTGCTTATGACTGGCTCCAGTTTAACAGCAGAGGTCTCACTCCGAATCAGTCGAGCGGCAATATCTTTTCATCGGTTGCGTAACGCTGTGTGGAAGCTACCTGGTCTGTCGCTCCGCACTAAGCTTCAGGTCTTCTCGGCCACGGTCATTCCCTCCCTTCTCTACGCTTGCGAAACGTGGACCCCCCTGGTGGAACATCTTCGCCGGTTAGAAACATTTAGGCTGGCCTGCCTACGATCCATCCTGGGTTTAACCAGACTGGATTGTGTGAGGAGCTCACAAATCCTTGAAAGATCTGGGCAGGGTCCCATCGGTGAGCTCCTCCGGCAGGCAAGGCTGCGATGGCTGGGTCATGTAGCCCGCATGCCCAGCCACCGCATGCCGAAACAGCTTTTGTTTGGCCGGATTGAGGGGGCTAAGCGGGCGCGGCACGGGCTAGAGAAGAGATGGAGTGATGTGGTACAGGAGGACGTGGAGCTGAGTGGACTTGCCGATGACCGGTACCAGCGGTGTCAAGATCGGCCTCTGTGGAGGAGGCTCGTGAAGGATGCTACTGGGCAGTTGGAGGCAGTCGCCCTCCAACAACAACGGAGGGCGGAGGAGCGACGCTCACAACAACGAGCGGAACGCCGGGTGGCTAAAGCACAGCAGGTTGGCACAGTAGGGGGCACAGGTGGTGCATCAGCCAGTCATCTCAGTCAGTCGACCCGTGGCACCTGGGTCTGCCCAGTGACCTCCTGCCAGCGGGCGTTCGACACTTCACGTGGCCTCACGGTGCACATAGCCTGGCACAAGCGTCGTGGTGACGTCACCGCCACTTAGTGGCGAATGGCGGTTGTTGTTGTTGTGTAGTCGTGTAGTGTAGTAGTAGTGTAGTATGTGTAGTAGTATGTGTGTATGTGTGGTATGTGTAGTAGTGGTACGTGGTGTATGTGTGTATGTGTGTCGTGTGTGTGTATGTGTAGTGGAGTATGTGTGTAGTGTAGTATGTGTAGTATGTGTGTAGTATGTGTGGTATGTGTAGTAGTGTAGTAGTAGTGTGGTATGTGTGGTGTGTGTGGTATGTGTAGTAGTGGTATGTGGTGTATGTGTGTGTGTGTATGTGGTGTATAGTATATGTGTGTATGTATGTGTGTATGTGTAGTAGTTGTGTAGTATGTGTGTATGTGTGGTATGTGTGTATGTGTAGTAGTAGTGTAGTATGTGTGTATGTGTGTAGTATGTGGTGTATGTGTAGTGTAGTATGTGTGTATGTGTGTAGTATGTGGTGTATGTGTGTGGTGTATGTGTAGTGTAGTATGTGTGTAGTGTAGTATGTGTGTATGTGTGTATGTGTAGTAGTATGTGTAGTATGTGTAGTAGTAGTAGTGTAGTATGTGTATGTGTGGTATGTGTAGTATGTGTAGTATGTGTGTATGTGTGTATGTGTAGTATGTATGTATGTGTGTAGTATGTATGTATGTGTGTAGTATGTGTGTATGTATGTGGTGTATGTGTGTATGTGCGTATGTATGTGTGCATGTGTAGTAGTAGTGTAGTATGTGTGTATGTGAAGTATGTGTAGCATTTGTAGTGTAGTATGTGGGGTGTAGCATGTGTGGTGTGGTATGTGTGGTATGTGTAGTGTAGTATGTGTAGTATGTGTAGAAGTAGTGTAGTATGTGTAGTATGTGTGGTATGTGTAGTATGTGTGGTATGTGTAGTGTAGTATGTGTAGTATGTGTGTATGTGTGGTATGTGTAGTAGTGTAGTAGTAGTGTGGTATGTGTGGTGTGTGTGGTATGTGTAGTAGTGGTATGTGGTGTATCTGTGTGTGTATGTGGTGTATAGTGTATGTGTGTATGTATGTGTGTATGTGTAGTAGTTGTGTAGTATGTGTGTATGTGTGGTATGTGTGTATGTGTAGTAGTAGTGTGGTATGTGTGTATGTGTGTAGTATGTGGTGTATGTGTGTGATGTATGTGTGTATGTGTGTGGTGTATGTGTAGTGTAGTATGTGTAGTGTAGTATGTGTAGTATGTATGGTGTGTAGTATGTGTGTATGTGTGTATGTGTAGTAGTATGTGTAGTATGTGTGTATGTGTGGTATGTGTGTATGTGTAGTAGTATGTGTCGTATGTGTAGTAGTAGTGTAGTATGTGTGTATGTGTGGTATGTGTAGTAGTGTAGTATGTATGTGTGTATGTGTAGTATGTGTAGTATGTGTGTATGTGTGTAGTATGTGTAGTGTGTATGTGTATAGTATGTGTGTATGTATGTGGTGTATGTGTGTATGTGTGTATGTAAGTGTGTATGTGTAGTAGTAGTGTAGCATGTGTGTAGTATGTGTAGTGTAGTATGTGTGTATGTGTAGTATGTGTAGTATGTGTGTAGTGTGTATGTGTGGTGTGTGTGGTATGTGTAGTAGTGGTATGTGGTGTATGTGTGTATGTGTAGTGTAGTAAGTGTGTAGGTGTAGTGTAGTATGTGTGTATGTGTGTAGTATGTGTATGTGTGTATGTGTAGTAGTAGTGTAGTATGTGTGTATGTAGTAGTAGTGTAGTAGTGTAGTATGTGTAGTATGTATGGTGTGTAGTATGTGTGTATGTGTGTAGTATGTGTAGTGTAGTGTAAGTGTGTATGTGTGTGGTGTAGTAGTATGTGTGTATGTGGTGTATGTGTGGTGTGTGTGTATGTGTGTATGTATGTGTAGTAGTATGTGTAGTATGTGTAGTAGTAGTAGTATGTGTGTAGTAAGTGTGTATGTGTGGTGTATGTGTGTAAGTGTGTATGTGTAGTATGTGTGTAGTGTAGTATGTATGTGTAGTAGTAGTGGTATGTGTGTGGTGTATGTGTGTATGTGTGTATGTATGTGTGTATGTGTAGTAGTAGTGTAGTATGTGTGTATGTAGTAGTAGGGTAGTATCTGTAGTATGTATGGTGTGTAGTATGTGTAGTATGTATGGTGTGTAGTATGTGTAGTATGTATGGTGTGTAGTATGTGTAGTAAGTGTGTATGTGTGGTGTATGTGTGTATGTATGTAAGTGTGTATGTGTGTGGTGTGTGTGTGTGGTGTATGTGTGTATGTGTAGTGTAGTATGTGTAGTATGTGTGTATTTGTGGTATGTGTAGTAGTGTAGTAGTAGTGTGGTATGTGCAGTAGTAGTAGTATGTGTGTAGAATGTGTAGTATGTGTAGTATGTATGTGTAGTAGTGGTATGTGTGTATGTCTAAGTGTGTAAGTGTGTATGTACGTGGTGTATGTGTGTATGTATGTGTAGTAGTAGTGTAGTATGTGTAGTATGTGTGTGGAGTATGTGTGTATTTAGTAGTAGTGTAGTATGTGTAGTAGTAGTAGTATGTGTGTAGAATGTGTAGTATGTGTAGCATGTATGTGTAGTAGTGGTATGTGTGTATGTGTGTGGTATGTGTGTATGTGTGTGTGTAGTATGTACGGTGTGTAGTAGTAAGTGTTTATGTGTAGTAGTATGTGTAGTATGTGTAGTAGTATTATGTGTATGATGTAGTGTAGTATGTATGTGTGTATGTGTGTGGTGTATGTGTAGTGTAGTATGTGTAGTATGTATGGTGTGTAGTAGTAAGTGTGTATGTGTGGTGTATGTGTGTGTATGTGGTATGTATGTGGTGTGTATGTGTGTAGTGTAGTATGTGTGTGTACGTGTGTATGTATGTATGTGTGTATGTATGTGGTGTATGTGTGTGTATGTGGTATGTATGTGGTGTGTATGTGTGTAGTGTAGTATGTGTGTGTGTATGTATGTGGTGTATGTATGTGTGTATGTATGGGGTGTGTGTGTATGTGTGTATGTGGTGTATGTATGTGTGTGTATGTGTGTATGTATGTGTGTATGTGTATGTGTGTGTATGTGTGTATGTGTGTATGTGTGTAAGTGGTGTGTGTATGTATGTGTGTGTATGTGTGTATGTATGTGTGTAGTGTAAGTGTATATGTGTGGTGTATGTATGTGTGTAGTGTAGTATGTATGTGTGGTGTATGTATGTGTGTAGTGTAGTATATATGTGTGTGGTGTGTGTGTGGTGTGTGTATGTGTGTGGTGTAAGTGTGTGTGTATGTATGTGGTGTATGTATGTATGTACGTGGTGTGTGTGTGTATGTGTGTATGTATGTGTGTGTATGTGTGTATGTGTGGTGTATGTGTGTATGTATGTGTAGTAAGTGTATATGTGTGGTGTGTGTATGTATGTATGTGTGTATGTATGTATGTGTGTATGTATGTATGTGGTGTATGTGTGTAGTGTAGTATGTATGTATGTGTGTGGTGTATGTATGTATGTGTGTATGTATGTGGTGTGTGTGTATGTGTAGTAAGTGTGTATGTGTGGTGTATGTGTGTATGTATGTATGTGGTGTGTGTATGTATGTGTGTGTGTATGTACGTGGTGTGTGTGTATGTGTAGTATGTATGTATGTGTGTATGTGTGTGTGTATGTATGTGGTGTATGTATGTGTGTATGTATGTGTGTGTATGTGTAGTATGTGTGTATGTATGTATGTGGTGTGTGTGTGTGTAGTAGTAGTATGTGTATGTGTGTATGTGTGTGTGTTTAGTAGTAGTATGTGTATGTGTGTATGTGTACTATGTGTGTATGTATGTATGTACGTGGTGTGTGTGTGTGTATGTGTGTATGTGGTGTGTGTATGTGTATGTGTGGTGTGTGTATGTGTAGTGTAGTATGTGTGTATGTATGTATGTGTGTATGTATGTACGTGGTGTGTGTATGTGTGTGTGTGTGTGGTGTATGTATGTGTGTATGTGTATGTGTGTGTGTATGTGTAGTGTACTATGTATATGTGTGTATGTGTGTGTATGTGTAGTAAGTGTGTATGTATGTACGTGGTGTGTAGTGTAGTATGTGTGTGTGTAGTGTAGTATGTGTGTATGTGGTGTATGTGTGTATGTGTAGTAAGTGTATGTGTAGTGTAGTATGTATGTACGTGGTGTATGTGTAGTATGTGCAGTAAGTGTATGTGTAGTGTAGTACGTGGTGTGTAAGTGTGTATGTAGTGTAGTATGTATGTACGTGGTGTGTGTGTGTGTAGTGTAGTATGTATGTACGTGGTGTATGTGTGTATGTGTGTGTAGTGTAGTATGTAGTGTAGTACGTGGTGTGTGGTGTGTATATGTGTATGTGTGTGTGTGCTATGTATGTGGTGTATGTATGTGTGTGTATGTGTAGTATGTGTGTATGTACGTGGTGTGTGGTGTATGTAAGTGTGTATGTGTAGTAAGTGTATGTGTAGTGTAGTATGTGTGTATGTATGTGTATGTATGTAGTGTAGTATGTATGTACGTGGTGTATGTGTGTATGTATGTATGTACGTGGTGTGTGGTGTATGTAAGTGTGTATGTGTAGTAAGTGTATGTGTATGTATGTACGTGGTGTGTAAGTGTGTATGTAGTGTAGTATGTATGTACGTGGTGTGTGTGTGGTGTGTGTGTATGTGTGGTGTATGTGTATGTATGTGTGTAGTGTAAGTGTGTAAGTGTGTATGTATGTGTGTATGTACGTGGTGTATGTGTAGTAAGTGTGTATGTATGTAGTGTAGTATGTGTGTGTGGTGTATGTGTATGTGTATGTAGTGTAGTACGTATGTACGTGGTGTATGTGTGTATGTGTAGTAAGTGTATGTGTATGTGTGTATGTGGTGTGTGTATGTGTGTATGTGTGTATGTGTAGTATGTGTGTATGTATGTGTGTATGTGTAGTAAGTGTGTATGTATGTAGTGTAGTGTGTGTGTGGTGTATGTGTATGTGTATGTAGTGTAGTATGTATGTACGTGGTGTATGTGTGTATGTGTGTATGTGTAGTAAGTGTATGTGTAGTGTAGTACGTGGTGTGTGTGTGTATGTGTGTATGTGTAGTGTAGTATGTATGTAGTGTAGTATGTATGTACGTGGTGTGTGTGTGTATGTGTGGTGTATGTGTAGTATGTATGTTTGTGTGTATGTACGTGGTGTGTGGTGTATGTGTGGTGTATGTGTGGTGTATGTGTAGTAAGTGTGTATGTATGTAGTGTAGTGTGTGTGTGGTGTATGTGTATGTGTAGTAAGTGTAAGTGTGTAAGTTTGTAAGTGTGTATGTACGTGGTGTGTGTATGTGTGTATGTGTAGTATGTGTGTATGTACGTGGTGTGTGTGTGTGTGTATGTGTGGTGTGTATATGTGTATGTGTGTGGTGTATGTAGTGTAGTATGTATGTACGTGGTGTGTGTGTGTGTATGTGTGGTGTGTATGTGTGTATGTGTGTGGTGTATGTAGTGTAGTATGTATGTACGTGGTGTGTGTGTGTGTATGTGTGGAGTGTATGTGTGTATGTGTGTGGTGTATGTAGTGTAGTATGTATGTACGTGGTGTGTGTGTATGTATGTGTGTGTATGTACGTGGCGTGTGTATGTATGTGTATGTGTGGTGTGTATGTAGTGTATGTACGTGGTGTGTGTGTATGTGTGTATGTGTGTATATGTGTATGTGTGTGGTGTGTGTAGTCTAGTATGTAGTGTAGTAAGTGTGTGTGGTGTGTGTGTATGTGTGGTGTATGTGTGTGTGTGTATGTGTGTATGTATGTAGTGTACGTGGTGTGGTGTGTGTGTGTGGTGTATGTAGTGTAGTATGTATGTGTGGTGTGTATGTGTGTATGTGTGTGTGTGTATGTGTAGTGTAGTATGTAGTGTAGTGTGTGTGGTGTGCTCTACGCCACACACACTCCCCGGCACGGTGTGCCACTCAGCCCCATTGTGTGGTGTGTGTATGTATGTATGTGTGTGTGTATGTGTGTATGTATGTATGTGGTTTATGTGTGTAGTGTAGTATGTATGTATGTGTGTGGTGTATGTATGTATGTGTGTATGTATGTGGTGTGTGTGTATGTGTAGTAAGTGTGTATGTGTGGTGTATGTGTGTATGTATGTATGTGGTGTGTGTATGTATGTGTGTGTGTATGTACGTGGTGTGTGTGTATGTGTAGTATGTATGTATGTGTGTATGTGTGTGTGTATGTATGTGGTGTATGTATGTGTGTATGTATGTGTGTGTATGTGTAGTATGTGTGTATGTATGTATGTGGTGTGTGTGTGTGTGTAGTAGTAGTATGTGTGTATGTGTGTGGTGTGTGTATGTACGTGGTGTGTGTGTATGTGTGTATGTGTGTGGTGTGTGTATGTACGTGGTGTGTGTGTATGTGTGTATATGTGTATGTGTGTGGTGTGTGTAGTGTAGTATGTAGTGTAGTAAGTGTGTGTATGTGTGTATGTGTGTGTGTATGTATGTGTGTGTATGTATGTGTAGTGTAGTATGTAGTGTAGTGTGTGTGTGTAGTGTAGTATGTATGTATGTATGTGTGTATGTATGTGTGTATGTATGTATGTGGTGTATGTGTGTAGTGTAGTATGTATGTATGTGTGTGGTGTATGTATGTATGTGTGTATGTATGTGGTGTGTGTGTATGTGTAGTAAGTGTGTATGTGTGGTGTATGTGTGTATGTATGTATGTGGTGTGTGTATGTATGTGTGTGTGTATGTACGTGGTGTGTGTGTAGTATGTATGTATGTGTGTATGTGTGTGTGTATGTATGTGGTGTATGTATGTGTGTATGTATGTGTGTGTATGTGTAGTATGTGTGTATGTATGTATGTGGTGTGTGTGTGTGTGTAGTAGTAGTATGTGTATGTGTGTATGTGTGTGGTGTGTGTATGTACGTGGTGTGTGTGTATGTGTGTATGTGTGTGGTGTGTGTATGTATGTGTGTATGTGTGTATGTATGTAGTGTAGTGTGTGGTGTGTGTATGTACGTGGTGTGTGTGTATGTGTGTATATGTGTATGTGTGTGGTGTGTGTAGTGTAGTATGTAGTGTAGTGTGTGTGGTGTGTGTGTATGTGTGTGTGTGTATGTGTGTATGTGTGTATATGTGTGGTGTATGTAGTGTAGTATGTATGTAGTGTAGTGTGTGTGTGGTGTATGTAGTGTAGTGTAGTATGTAGTGTAGTAAGTGTGTGTATGTGCTCTATGCCACACGCACTCCCCGGCACGGTGTGCCACTCAGCCCCATTGTGTGGTGTATGTATGTATGTGTGTGGTGTGTGTATGTATGTGTGTGTGTGTGTATGTATGTAGTGTAGTGTGTGGTGTGTGTATGTACGTGGTGTGTGTGTATGTGTGTATATGTGTATGTGTGTGGTGTGTGTAGTGTAGTATGTATGTATGTGTGTGGTGTATGTATGTATGTGTGTATGTATGTGGTGTGTGTGTATGTGTGGTGTATGTGTGTGTGTATGTGTGTATGTGTGTATATGTGTGGTGTATGTAGTGTAGTATGTATGTAGTGTAGTGTATGTATGTGTGTGGTGTATGTAGTGTAGTGTAGTATGTAGTGTATGTGTGTGTGTATGTGTAGTATGTATGTATGTGTGTGGTGTGTGTGTATGTATGTATGTAGTGTAGTGTGTGGTGTGTGTATGTACGTGGTGTGTGTGTATGTGTGTATATGTGTATGTGTGTGGTGTATGTAGTGTAGTGTAGTATGTAGTGTAGTAAGTGTGTGTGGTGTATGTAGTGTAGTGTAGTATGTAGTGTAGTGTGTGTATGTGCTCTATGCCACACGCACTCCCCGGCACGGTGTGCCACTCAGCCCCATTGTGTGGTGTGTGTATGTATGTATGTGTGTATGTATGTGTGTATGTATGTGTGTATGTATGTACGTGGTGTGTATATGTGTATGTGTGTGGTGTATGTAGTGTAGTATGTAGTGTAGTGTGTGTGTGTGCTCTATGCCACACGCACTCCCCGGCACGGTGTGCCACTCTGCCCCGTTGACGATGCCGCCCTGGAAGACGTCGCAGTGACAGACGCGGCGCTGGGCGCTGGCCATGGAGCCGTGCGTCGTGGCGTAGACCGTGGACAGCCAGCGGAAGAAGCCATCGTCAGCCGTGGGGGTCAGCTCCTGGCACACAGTACACACAGTACACACACAGTACACACACACAGTACACAGTACACACAGTACACACACACAGTACACACACACAGTACACACACAGTACACACAGTACACACACACAGTACACACAGTACACACAGTACACACACAGTACACACACAGTACACACACAGTACACACAGTACACACAGTACACAGTACACACAGTACACACACAGTACACACACAGTACACACACAGTACACACACAGTACACACAGTACACACACAGTACACACAGTACACACACAGTACACACACAGTACACACACAGTACACACACACAGTACACACACAGTACACACACAGTACACACACACAGTACACACACAGTACACACAGTACACACACACAGTACACACACACAGTACACACACAGTACACACACAGTACACACACAGTACACACAGTACACACACAGTACACACACACAGTACACACACAGTACACACACAGTACACAGTACACACAGTACACACAGTACACACACACAGTACACACAGTACACACACAGTACACACAGTACACACACAGTACACACACACAGTACACACAGTACACACACACAGTACACACAGTACACACAGTACACAGTACACACAGTACACACACAGTACACACACAGTACACACACAGTACACACAGTACACACAGTACACACACAGTATACACACAGTACACACAGTACACACAGTACACACACACAGTACACACAGTACACACACAGTACACACAGTACACACACAGTACACACAATACACACACAGTACACACACAGTACACACACACAGTACACACAGTACACACACACAGTACACACAGTACACACACAGTACACACACACAGTACACACACAGTACACAGTACACACAGTACACACACAGTACACACACAGTACACACACACAGTACACACAGTACACACACAGTACACACAGTACACACAGTACACACACAGTACACACACAGTACACACACAGTACACACAGTACACACACAGTACACAGTACACACAGTACACACACAGTACACACACAGTACACACACACAGTACACACAGTACACACACAGTACACACACACAGTACACACACAGTACACACACAGTACACACACAGTACACACACACAGTACACACACAGTACACACACAGTACACACAGTACACACACAGTACACACACACAGTACACACACACAGTACACACACACAGTACACACACACAGTACACACACACAGTACACACACACAGTACACACACACACAGTACACACAGTACACACAGTACACACACAGTACACACACAGTACACACACACAGTACACACACACAGTACACACACACACACAGTACACACAGTACACACAGTACACACACAGTACACACAGTACACACACAGTACACACACAGTACACACACACAGTACACACACACAGTACACACAGTACACACAGTACACACACAGTACACACACACAGTACACACACAGTACACACAGTACACACACAGTACACACAGTACACACACAGTACACACACAGTACACACACAGTACACACACAGTACACACAGTACACACACAGTATACACACAGTACACACACAGTACACACACAGTACACACAGTACACACACAGTACACACACAGTACACACACAGTACACACAGTACACACAGTACACACACAGTACACACAGTACACACACAGTACACACAGTACACACACAGTACACACAGTACACACACAGTACACACACAGTACACACAGTACACACACAGTACACACACAGTACACACAGTACACACACAGTACACACACAGTACACACAGTACACACACAGTACACACACAGTACACACACAGCACACACAGTACACACACAGTACACACAGTACACACACACAGTACACACAGTACACACAGTACACACACACAGTACACACAGTACACACAGTACACACACACAGTACACACACAGTACACACAGTACACACACACAGTACACACACAGTACACACAGTACACACACAGTACACACAGTACACACACAGTACACACAGTACACACACAGTACACACAGTACACACACAGTACACACACACAGTACACACACAGTATACACAGTACACACACAGTACACACACACAGTACACACAGTACACACACACACACACACAGTACACACACACAGTACACACACACAGTACACAGTACACACACAGTACACACACAGTACACACAGTACACACACACACACAGTACACACAGTACACAGTACACACACAGTACACACACAGTACACACAGTACACACACACACACAGTACACACAGTACACACACAGTACACACACACACACAGTACACACACACAGTACACACACACACAGTACACAGTACACACACAGTACACACACACAGTACACACACACAGTACACAGTACACACACAGTACACACACAGTACACACAGTACACACACACACAGTACACACAGTACACACACAGTACACAGTACACACACACACAGTACACACACAGTACACACACACAGTACACACACACAGTACACACACACAGTACACAGTACACACAGTACACACAGTACACAGTACACACAGTACACACAGTACACACACAGTACACACACAGTACACACAGTACACACAGTACACACACAGTACACACACACAGTACACACACAGTACACACACAGTACACACAGTACACACAGTACACACACAGTACACACACACAGTACACACACAGTACACACACAGTACACACAGTACACACACACAGTACACACAGTACACACACACAGTACACACAGTACACACACAGTACACACAGTACACACAGTACACACACAGTACACACACAGTACACACACAGTACACACACAGTACACACAGTACACACACACAGTACACACACAGTACACACAGTACACACAGTACACACACAGTACACAGTACACACACACAGTACACACAGTACACAGTACACACACAGTACACACACACAGTACACACACAGTACACACACAGTACACACACAGTACACACACACAGTACACACACAGTACACACAGTACACACACAGTACACACACAGTACACACAGTACACACAGTACACACACAGTACACAGTACACACACACAGTACACACAGTACACAGTACACACACAGTACACAGTACACACACACAGTACACAGTACACACAGTACACACACACAGTACACACACAGTACACACACAGTACACACAGTACACACACAGTACACACAGTACACACACAGTACACAGTACACACACACAGTACACAGTACACACAGTACACACAGTACACACACACAGTACACACACAGTACACACACAGTACACACACACAGTACACACACACAGTACACACACACAGTACACACACAGTACACACACAGTACACACAGTACACACACAGTACACACACAGTACACACAGTACACACACAGTACACACACAGCACACAGTACACACACAGTACACACACACAGTACACACACAGTACACACACACACACAGTACACACAGTATACAGTACACACACAGTACACACAGTACACACACACAGTACACACAGTACACACAGTACACACACAGTACACACACACACACAGTACACACAGTACACACACAGTACACACACAGTACACACAGTACACACACAGTACACACACAGTACACACAGTACACACACATTACACACAGTATATACACAGTACACACACAGTACACACAGTACACAGACAGTGCATACACACAGTACACACAGTACACACATACACACACAGTACACACACACAGTACACACACAGTACACACACAGTACACACAGTACACAGTACACACATACACACACAGTACACACACACAGTACAGACACAGTACACACACAGTACACAGTACACACACAGTACACACACAGTACACACACAGTACACACAGTACACAGTACACACACAGTACACACACACAGTACACACACAGTACACACAGTACACACAGTACACACACAGTACACACACAGTACACACACAGTACACACAGTACACACACAGTACACACACAGTACACACACAGTACACACAGTACACACACAGTACACACACATAGTACACACACAGTACACACAGTACACACACAGAACACACACAGTACACACACAGTACACACACAGTACACACAGTACACACACAGTACACACACAGTACACACAGTACACACAGTACACACACAGTATACACACAGTACACACAGTACACACACAGTACACACACAGTAAACACACACAGTACACACACAGTACACACAGAGTACACACAGTACACACACAGTACACACACAGTACACACAGTACACACACACAGTACACACACAGTACACACACACACAGTACACACACAGTACACACACAGTACACACACAGTACACACAGTACACACACACACACACACAGAGTACACACAGTACACACACACAGTACACACACACAGTACACACAGTACACACACAGTACACACAGTACACACAGTACACCCACACAGTACACACAGTACACACACAGTACACACAGTACACACAGTACACACACACAGTACACACAGTACACACAGTACACACACACAGTACACACAGTACACAGTACACACAGTACACACACACACAGTACACACACAGTACACACACACAGTACACACACAGTACACACACAGTGTACACACACAGTACACAGTACACACAGTACACACAGTACACACACAGTGTACACACACAGTACACACACAGTACACACACACAGTACACACAGTACACACACAGTACACACACACAGTACACACACAGTACACACACAGTACACACACACAGTACACACAGCACACACAGTACACACACACAGTACACACACAGTACACACACACAGTACACACACAGTACACACACACAGTACACACACACAGTACACACACAGTACACACACACAGCACACACAGTACACACACACAGCGCACACACACAGTACACACACAGTACACACACACAGTACACACAGTACACACACACACAGTACACACAGTACACACACAGTACACACAGTACACACAGTACACACACACACAGTACACACACAGTACACACACAGAGTACACACACAGTACACACACACAGTACACAGTACACACACAGTACACACACACAGTACACACACAGTACACACACACAGTACACAGTACACACACACAGCACACACACACACAGTACACACACAGTACACACACACAGTACACACACAGTACACACACACAGTACACAGTACACACACACAGTACACACACACAGTACACACAGTACACACACACACAGTACACACAGTACACACACACACAGTACACACACAGTACACACAGTACACACACACACAGTACACACAGTACACACACACAGTACACACAGTACCCACCTGTGTTGCCCATTAGGAGCGGGCCATGTCAAAGGGGTATGAGACTACCAGCTCCCCTCCGTGTAGGTTGGCGCTCAGCACACAGTACACACACACAGTACACACAGTACACAGTACACACACAGTACACACAGTACACACACACAGTACACACACACAGTACACACACAGTACACACAGTACACACGCACAGCACACACAGTACACACACACAACGCACACATACAGTACACACACAGTACACACACACAACGCACACATACAGTACACACACAGTACACACACACACAGTGCACAGTACACAGTACACACACACACAGTACACACAGTACACACAGTACACACACACAGTACACACACAGTACACACACAGTACACACACACACAGTACACATAGTACACACAGTACACACACAGTACACACAGTACACACACAGTACACACACACAATACACACACAGTACACAGTACACACACAGTGCACACAGTACACACACACAGTACACACACAGTACACACACACACAGTACACAGTACACACACACACAGTACACACAGTACCCACCTGTATTGCCCAGTAGGAGCGGGCCATGTCAAAGGGGTATGAGACTACCAGCTCCCCTCCGTGTAGATTGGTGCTCAGCACACAGTACACACACACAGTACACACACAGTACACACACACACAGTACACACACACAGTACACACACACAGTACACACACAGTACACACAGTACACACGCACAGCACACGCAGTACACACACACAACGCACACACACAGTACACACAGTACACACACAGTACACACACACACAGTACACACACACACAGTACACACACAGTACACACAGTACACACACAGTACACACACAGTACACACAGTACACACACACAGTACACACACACAGTACACACACAGTACCCACCTGTGTTGCCCAGTAGGAGCGGGCCATGTCAAAGGGGTATGAGACTACCAGCTCCCCTCCGTGTAGATTGGTGCTCAGCACACAGTACACACACAGTACACACACAGTACACACACACAGTACACACACACAGTACACACACAGTACACACACAGTACACACACACAGTACACACACACAGTACACACACACAGTACACACACACACACACAGTACACACACACAGTACACACACAGTACACACACACACAGTACACACACACAGTACACACACACAGTACACACACAGTACACACACACACAGTACACACACACAGTACACACACAGTACCCACCTGTGTTGCCCAGTAGGAGCGGGCCATGTCAAAGGGGTATGAGACTACCAGCTCCCCTCCGTGTAGATTGGTGCTCAGCACACAGTACACACACAGTACACACACAGTACACACACACAGTACACACACACAGTACACACACAGTACACACACAGTACACACACACAGTACACACACACAGTACACACACACAGTACACACACACACACACAGTACACACACACAGTACACACACAGTACACACACACAGTACACACACACAGTACACACACAGTACCCACCTGTGTTGCCCAGTAGGAGCGGGCCATGTCAAAGGGGTATGAGACTACCAGCTCCCCTCCGTGTAGATTGGTGCTCAGCACACAGTACACACACACAGTACACACACAGTACACACACACACAGTACGCACACACACAGTACACACAGTACCCACCTGTGTTGCCCAGTAGGAGCGGGCCATGTCAAAGGGGTATGAGACTACCAGCTCCCCTCCGTGTAGATTGGTGCTCAGCACACAGTACACACACACAGTACACACACAGTACACACACACACAGTACACAGTACACACACACACAGTACACACACAGTACCCACCTGTGTTGCCCAGTAGGAGCGGGCCATGTCAAAGGGGTATGAGACTACCAGCTCCCCTCCGTGTAGGTTGGCGCTCAGCACAAACGGGATCCTCTCCATCCACGCAATGACGGCTCGAGTTTCTGGAGCCACCTACACACACAGTACACACACAGTACACACACAGTACACACACAGTACACACAGTACACACACAGTACACACACAGTACACACACAGTACACACAGTACACACACAGTACACACACACACAGTACACACAGTACACACACAGTACACACACACACAGTACACACACACACAGTACACACACACACAGTACACACACAGTACACACAGTACACACACAGTACACACACACACAGTACACACACACAGTACACACACAGTACACACACACAGTACACACACAGTACACACAGTACACACACAGTACACACACACACACATTACACACACAGTACACACAGTACACACACACACAGTACACACACAGTACACACAGTACACACACAGTACACACACACACAGTACACACACAGTACACACACACAGTACACACACACACAGTACACACACAGTACACACACAGTACACACACACAGTACACACACACTACACACACAGTACACACACACAGTACACACACACAGTACACACACACAGTACACACAGTACACACACAGTACACACACACAGTACACACACACAGTACACCCCCACAGTTCTCACACACAGTACACACAGTACACACCCACAGTACTCACACACAGTACACACACAGTACACACCCACAGTACACAGTACACCCACAGTACACACACAAAGTACACACAATACACAGTACACACACAGTACACAGTACACCCACAGCACACACAAAGTACACACAATACACAGTACACACACACACAGTACACATCCTTCACAGATGTGATTAGATCACGGATTTTTGTATCCTGTATTCAATCACACCATAGGGCCCACTGCATTTACGACCAAGAGCACCTAGCCAGTGAACTGGAACACGTTCACCAGGAACCGCATCATTAGCAAAGCTGTTTCTCCAAACAATGGATCAACAGCCTCCGGACAAGCCCATCAAAACCATCACGTTACCATTCGTAGCAGGCGCTACCAAAAATATTCCCTGAAATCTCAAACAAACGCAAGATCCACGTCCCAGCCGACACGCCACGCAAAATCCGTGCTCCGATCGCATCTGTGAAGGACCTCGCGCAAAACCCTGGCGCTCACGGACCTGAGTTGTACCTGCGGCAGCGGTTGCATCGGGGGGGGAAAGGCAAACGACACGTCTGGGACCGTCTTCGCGGACGCAAGGCAGATCCGGAACACGGCAGGGCCAATGCCTCCGCCGTGGCTGACCACTGTCACGTAACGTGGTGGGGCTCGCAGTGATGCTGAGACCCCCGGGCGCTCCGCAAATCTTAGGTGCCACTGCCAAAGGTCTGAACTTTGATCTGAAGCGTTCGCGAATGCAGGCAATCCGTATCCTTAGCTCTGTCCGGTAAAAGTCACCGTTGAAGGAGAAGCAATGAAACAATTAAAATATATATAAAACTATTTTATAAATATATATATATGAAACTCTATATAAAACTATATGAAACCCTTCAGTCGCGAAAGCTTTAAATCAAAATACGACCACGACCAGTTAAGGCTTTTGCCTTGTTTAATGACATCCTTCCAAAGATTGCTCAATTTGTATCCATCCTGCGTCTATAGGAATAGGTTTTACCCTTTTAATTGGCACAAAAACTGACACCTTTATTCAAGGCATCATGTTTGCAATAACCACAACACAAGCAGTCAAAATGCAAACAAAAAAGACAACTCTGATAATAATATGCACTGTCCTTGATATTATTATCAGAGTTGTCTTTTTTGTTTGCATTTTGACTGCTTGTGTTGTGGTTATTGCAAACATGATGCCTTGAATAAAGGTGTCAGTTTTTGTGCCAGTTAAAAGGGTAAAACCTATTCCTATATCTTGTTTCTGGCAAAGGAGGTCTCATAATGTAAATCTTGCGTCTATGTTTACATCTACCTGGATGGCTCCATGAACAGACCTTTGATATTCTTAGCTCTTTCGGTGAAGTCACGTTGAAGGGGAACAACAATAAAATAATAAAAAATATAAAACAATCAAAAAAATTCTCACGACGTTTCGACCGTAACGCAAACGGTCGTCATCAGGTGCGAAAAACCCAACGGCAAGAAGCATTTGAAAGAAGTGGCGGTTTGTATTTGTTTCTTTATTTTTAAAAAACGTTTTTAATATAAATAAATACAAACACCGTTTAAAAATAAATAAATCGATGCAAACCGCCACTCATTCTTAGTTCTTTCGGTAAAAGTCACGTTGAAGGGAAACAACAAAAAAATAAAAAATATATATAAAACAATAAAAAAAATCTCACGACGTTTCGACCATAACACAAACGGTCGTCCTCAGGTGTGTTGGTTTTTTATATATATTTTTATTATTTTCTTGTTTCCCTTCAACGTGACTTTACCGAAAGAACTAAGAGTATCAAAGGTCTGTTCAAGGAGCCATCCAGGTAGATGTAAACATAGACGCAAGATGGATACAAATTGAGCAATCTTTGGAAGGATGTCATTAAACCAGGCAAAAGCCTTAACTGGTCGAGGTTGTATATTGATTTAAAGCTTTCATGACTGCAGGGATTCAAATTCTTTGGTTCTTTGCGGTAAAGTCGCCACCACGTAGAAGGGGAAACAATAAAATAATAAAAATATAAAACAATAAAATTATTGTAAAACAATAAAATTATTATTCTTGGTTCTTTCGGTAAAGTCGCCACCACGTAGAAGGGAAACAATAAAATAATAAAAATGTAAAACGATAAGATCCTCACGACGTTTCGACTGCAACACGAGAAACCACGGCAAGAAAATTTTACAAAAAGTGGCGGTTATTTTTTAACGTCAGTCGAAACGTGGTGAGAATTTTATTGTTTTATATTTTTGTTATTTTATTGTTTCCCCTTCTACGTGGTGGTGACTTTACCGAAAGAACCAAGAATAATAATTTTATTGTTTTACAATAATTTTATTGTTTTATATTTTTATTATTTTATTGTTTCCCCTTCTAACGTGGTGGTGACTTTACCGAAAGAACCAAGAATAATAATTTAATTTTTCGATTTAAAGCTTTCGTGACTGCAATGATTCATCTTCTTTGGTTCTTTCGGTAAAGTCACGTAGAATGAGAATAAAATAATAAATTGATAAAATAAAATAACACAATAATATTCTCACGACGTTTCGGCCACAACACAAGCGGCCTTCATCAGGTGAAGGGGGCGAGACTGTCTGGTAGGACAGCGCTGGAGTTGTGGTTGTGTCCATCACAACCACACACGCGTGTGTGTGTGTGACACACACACGCGTGTGTGTGACACGTGTGTGCGACACGTGTGTGTGTGTGTGACACGCGTGTGCTGACCGTGGAGTTGGGCCCCGAGTACCACTCGGGGACCGTGATGTAGTGGTTGGGGAACTCGCGAGGGATGACGTCGCGATCCTCGGCATCCCACAGCACGGAGTTGAGGTCGGCGAAGTTGTGGTTCAGGTCGATGCCGTCACGGGTCCAGCGGCCCTCGGCCCAGCCAGCGAGCTCGGAGCCCTCTCGGACGCGACAACAACGACAACAACAACAACTACAACAACCACTACAACAACCATTACAACAACCATTACAACAACCACTACAACAACCATTACAACAACAACAACAACAACTACAACAACCACTACAACAACCATTACAACAACAACCACTACAACAACCACTACGACAACGACAACAACAACAACTACAACAACCATTACAACAAATACTACAACAACAACCACTACAACAACCATTACAACAACAACCACTACAACAACCACTACAACAACCACTACAACAACTACAACAACCACTACAACAACCACATCCATTACAACAACCATTACAACAAGCACTAAGACAACAACAACAACAACCACTACAACAACCATTACAACAACAACCACTATAACAACCACTAAACAACAACCACTACAACAACCACTAAACAACAACCACTACAACAACCACTACAACAACAACCACTACAACAACAACCACTACAAGAACAACTACAACAATCACAACAACAACCACTACAACAACCACTACAACAACCACTACAACAACTACAACAACCACTACAACAACCACATCCATTACAACAACCATTACAACAAGCACTAAGACAACAACAACAACAACAACCACTACAACAACCATTACAACAACCACTAAACAACAACCACTACAACAACCACTACAACAACCACTAAACAACAACCACTACAACAACCACTACAACAACAACCACTACAACAACAACCACTACAACAACAACCACTACAACAACCACTACAACAACAACCACTACAACAACAACCACTACAGCAACCATTACAACAACCACTACAACAACCATTACAACAACCACTACAACAGCAACCACTACAACAACCATTACAACAACCACTACAACAACCATTACAACAACCATTACAACAACAACCACTACAACAACCATTACAACAACCACTACAACAACCACTACAACAACAACCACTACAACAACCATTACAACAACCACTACAACAACAACCACTACAACAACCATTACAAAAACCACTAAACAACAACCACTACAACAACCACTACAACAACAACCACTACAACAAAAACCACTACAACAACCATTACAACAACCACTACAACAACAACAACAACCACTACAACAACCACTACAACAACTACTACAACAACAACCACTACAACAACCACTACAACAACAACCACTACAACAACAACAACTACAACAACCACTACAACAACCACTACAACAACCATTACAACAACCACTACAACAATCACAACAACAACCACTACAACAACAACCACTACAACAACAACCACTACAACAACAACTACTACAACACCAACTACAACAACAATAAACACTACAACAACCACTACAACAACAACAATAACCACTACAACAACCATTACAACAACAATCACTACAACAACGACAACAACAACAACCACTACAACAAAATCAACGACAACAACAATTACAACAACCACTACAACAACAAACACTACAACAACAACCACAACAACAACCACTACAACGACAACAAGGACAACAACCACTACAACAACCACTACAACAACAACCACTACAACAACAATAACCAATACAACAACAACCACTACAACAACAACTATCACAACCACCACAACCACCACACCAACCACCATCACGACCACAACAACCACAACAACCACAATCACCACTACAACAATCATTACAACCACAACCACTACAACCACCACAACCACCACAACCACCATCTATTTACTCAGTGGGTCTCTATGGTTCTAAATGTAGTCTCTGGGTCTCTGTGGGTCTCTATGGGTCTCTATGAGTCTCACAGAGACCCATAGAGACCCAAACTCATAGAGACCCATACTCATAAGACATTCATACATAGAGACCCATAGAGACCCATACTCATAGAGACACATACTCATAGAGACCTACACTCATAGAGACACATAGAGACCCATACTCATAGAGACCCATACTCATAGAGACCCATAGAGACCCATTCTCATAGAGACCCATACTCATAGAGACCCACACTCATAGAGACACACACTCATAGAGACCCATAGAGACCCATTCTCATAGAGACCCATACTCATAGAGACCCATACTCATAAGACATTCATACATAGAGACCCATACTCATAGAGACCCACACTCATAGAGACCCATACTCATAGAGACCCATACTCATAGACATTCATACATAGAGACCCATACTCATAGAGACCCACACTCATAGAGACCCATACTCATAGAGACCCATACTCATAGAGACCCATACTCATAGAGACCCATAGAGACCCATACTCATACAGACCCATACTCATAGAGACCCACACTCATAGAGACCCATAGAGACCCATAGAGACCCATACTCATAGAGACCCATAGAGACACACACTCATAGAGACCTATAGAGACACACACTCATAGAGACCCATACTCATAGAGACCCATACTCATAGAGACCCACACACTCATAGAGACCCACACACTCATTGAGACCCATACTCATAGAGACCCACACACTCATAGAGACCCACACACTCATAGAGACCCATACTCACAGAGACCCATAGAGACCCATACTCATAGACACCCATACTCATAGAGACACATACTCATAGAGACCCATAGTCATAGACACTCATACTCATAGAGACCCATACTCATAGAGACACATACTCACAGAGACCCATAGAGACCCATACTCATAGACACCCATACCCATAGAGACACATACTCATAGAGACCCATACTCATAGACACTCATACTCATAGAGACCCATACTCATAGAGACACATACTCACAAAGACCCATAGAGACCCACACTCATAGAGACCCATACTCATAGATACCCATAGAGACCCATACTCATAGAGACCCATAGAGACCCATACTCATAGAGACCCATACTCATAGAGACCCACACTCATAGAGACCCATACTCATAGAGACCCATACAGACCCATACTCATAGAGACCCATACTCATAGAGACCCACACTCATAGAGACCCATACTCATAGAGACCCATACTCATATAGACTCATACTCATAGAGACCCACACTCATAGAGACACACACTCATAGAGACACATAGAGACACACACTCATAGAGACCCACACTCATAGAGACCCATACTCATAGAGACCCACACTCATAGAGACACACACTCATAGAGACCCATACTCATAGAGACCCACACTCATAGAGACCCATACTCATAGAGACCCATAGAGACCGATACTCATAGAGACCCATAGAGACACACACTCATAGAGACCTATAGAGACACACACTCATAGAGACCCATACTCATAGAGACCCACACACTCATAGAGACCCACACACTCATAGAGACCCATACTTACAGAGACCCATAGAGACCCATACTCATAGACACTCATACTCATAGAGACACATACTCATAGAGACACATACTCACAGAGACCCATAGAGACCCACACTCATAGAGACCCATACTCATAGAGACCCATAGAGACCCATACTCATAGAGACCCATAGAGACCCATACTCATAGAGACCCATAGAGACCCACACTCATAGAGACCCATACTCATAGAGACCCATAGAGACCCATACTCATAGAGACCCATACTCATATAGACCCATACTCATAGAGACCCACACTCATAGAGACCCATGCTCATAGAGACCCATACTCATATAGACTCATACTCATAGAGACCCACACTCATAGAGACACACACTCATAGAGACACATAGAGACCCACACTCATAGAGACCCACACTCATAGAGACCCATACTCATAGAGACCCACACTCATAGAGACACACACTCATAGAGACACATAGAGACCTACACTCATAGAGACCCATACTCATAGAGACCCATACTCATATAGACCCATACTCATAGACACTCATACTCATAGAGACACATAGCGACCCATACTCACAGAGACCCACACTCATAGAGACACACACTCATAGAGACACATCGAGACCCATACTCATAGAGACCCACACTCATAGAGACCCATACTCATAGAGACACATAGAGATCCACACTCATAGAGACCCACACTCATAGAGACCCACACTCATAGAGACCCATACTCATAGAGACCCATAGAGACCCATACTCATAGAGACCCATACTCATATAGACTCATACTCATAGAGACCCACACTCATAGAGACACACACTCATAGAGACACATAGAGACCCACACTCATAGAGACCCACACTCATAGAGACCCATACTCATAGAGACCCACACTCATAGAGACACACACTCATAGAGACACATAGAGACCCATACTCATAGAGACCCATACTCATAGAGACCCATACTCATATAGACCCATACTCATAGACACTCATACTCATAGAGACACATAGAGACCCATACTCACAGAGACCCACACTCATAGAGACACACACTCATAGAGACACATCGAGACCCATACTCATAGAGACCCACACTCATAGAGACCCATACTCATAGAGACACATAGAGATCCACACTCATAGAGACCCACACTCATAGAGACCCATACTCATAGAGACCCACACTCATATAGACCCATACTCATAGAGACCCACACTCATAGAGACTCATAGAGACACATACTCATAGAGACCCACACTCATAGAGACACACACTCATAGAGACACATAGAGACTCATAGAGACACATAGAGACACATAGAGACCCATACTAAAGCTCTAAGCTGCAGTGATGATGTCACCATCATCATCAACGTCATCATCATCATCATCGTCATCATCAACTCTCAGCGATTTCGATTCCAAACGTGGAGGGAGAAAATACAAAAAAACAACGGAGGAGGATCCGGAGGAAAAAATTTCCAAGCGATGATCACGAGGAGAGGAAGTCAACAACTCACTCACTCACTCATCGTCAGGGTCAACAACTCACTCACTCACTCATCGTCAGGGTCAACATCTCACTCACTCACTCAGTCATCGTCAGGGTCAACATCTCACTCACTCACTCATCGTCAGGGTCAACAACTCACTCACTCACTCACTCATCGTCAGGGTCAACAACTCACTCACTCACTCATCGTCAGGGTCAACATCTCACTCACTCACTCAGTCATCGTCAGGGTCAACATCTCACTCACTCACTCATCGTCAGGGTCAACAACTCACTCACTCACTCAGTCATCGTCAGGGTCAACAACTCACTCACTCAGTCATCGTCAGGGTCAACATCTCACTCACTCACTCAGTCATCGTGAGGGTCAACAACTCACTCACTCAGTCATCGTCAGGGTCAACAACTCACTCACTCAGTCATCGTCAGGGTCAACAACTCACTCACTCACTCAGTCATCGTCAGGGTCAACAACTCACTCACTCACTCAGTCATCGTCAGGGTCAACAACTCACTCACTCAGTCATCGTCAGGGTCAACATCTCACTCACTCACTCAGTCATCGTCAGGGTCAACATCTCACTCACTCACTCAGTCATCGTCAGGGTCAACATCTCACTCACTCACTCAGTCATCGTCAGGGTCAACATCTCACTCACTCAGACATCGTCAGGGTCAACATCTCACTCACTCAGTCATCGTCAGGGTCAACATCTCACTCACTCAGTCATCGTCAGGGTCAACATCTCACTCACTCACTCAGTCATCGTCAGGGTCAACATCTCACTCACTCACTCAGTCATCGTCAGGGTCAACAACTCACTCACTCAGTCATCGTCAGGGTCAACAACGCACTCACTCACTTATCGTCAGGGTCAACATCTCACTCACTCACTCAGTCATCGTGAGGGTCAACAACTCACTCACTCACTCAGCCATCGTCAGGGTCAACATCTCACTCAGTCAGTCATCGTCAGGGTCAACAACTCACTCACTCAGTCATCGTCAGGGTCAACAACTCACTCACTCACTCAGTCATCGTCAGGGTCAACAACTCACTCACTCAGTCATCGTCAGGGTCAACAACTCACTCACTCAGTCATCGTCAGGGTCAACATCTCACTCACTCACTCAGTCATCGTCAGGGTCAACATCTCACTCACTCAGTCATCGTCAGGGTCAACAACTCACTCACTCACTCAGTCATCGTCAGGGTCAACATCTCACTCACTCACTCAGTCATCGTCAGGGTCAACAACTCACTCACTCAGTCATCGTCAGGGTCAACATCTCGCTCACTCACTCAGTCATCGTCAGGGTCAACATCTCACTCACTCACTCAGTCATCGTCAGGGTCAACAACTCACTCACTCACTCAGTCATCGTCAGGGTCAACAACTCACTCACTCACTCAGTCATCGTCAGGGTCAACATCTCACTCACTCAGTCATCGTCAAGGTCAACATCTCACTCACTCACTCAGACATCGTCAGGGTCAACATCTCACTCACTCAGTCATCGTCAGGGTCAACATCTCACTCACTCACTCAGTCATCGTCAGGGTCAACAACTCACTCACTCAGTCATCGTCAGGGTCAACATCTCGCTCACTCACTCAGTCATCGTCAGGGTCAACATCTCACTCACTCAGTCATCGTCAGGGTCAACAACTCACTCACTCACTCAGTCATCGTCAGGGTCAACATCTCACTCACTCACTCAGTCATCGTCAGGGTCAACAACTCACTCACTCAGTCATCGTCAGGGTCAACATCTCACTCACTCAGTCATCGTCAGGGTCAACATCTCACTCACTCAGTCATCGTCAGGGTCAACAACTCACTCACTCAGTCATCGTCAGGGTCAACAACTCACTCACTCACTCAGTCATCGTCAGGGTCAACAACTCACTCACTCACTCAGTCATCGTCAGGGTCAACATCTCACTCACTCAGTCAGTCATCGTCAGGGTCAACATCTCACTCACTCACTCAGACATCGTCAGGGTCAACAACTCACTCACTCACTCAGTCATCGTCAGGGTCAACATCTCACTCACTCAGTCATCGTCAGGGTCAACAACTCACTCACTCAGTGATCGTCAAGGTCAACATCTCACTCACTCACTCAGACATCGTCAAGGTCAACATCTCACTCACTCACTCAGTCATCGTCAGGGTCAACATCTCACTCACTCACTCAGTCATCGTCAGGGTCAACAACTCACTCACTCAGTCATCGTCAGGGTCAACATCTCACTCACTCAGTCAGTCATCGTCAGGGTCAACAACTCACTCACTCACTCAGTCATCGTCAGGGTCAACATCTCACTCACTCACTCAGTCATCGTCAGGGTCAACATCTCACTCACTCACTCAGTCATCGTCAGGGTCAACAACTCACTCACTCACTCAGTCATCGTCAGGGTCAACAACTCACTCACTCAGTCAGTCATCGTCAGGGTCAACATCTCACTCACTCACTCAGTCATCGTCAGGGTCAACATCTCACTCACTCACTCAGTCATCGTCAGGGTCAACAACTCACTCACTCAGTCATCGTCAGGGTCAACATTTCACTCACTCACTCATCGTCAGGGTCAACAACTCACTCACTCACTCAGTCATAGTCAGGGTCAACATCTCACTCACTCAGTCATCGTCAGGGTCAACAACTCACTCACTCACTCAGTCATCGTCAGGGTCAACATCTCACTCACTCACTCAGACATCGTCAGGGTCAACAACTCACTCACTCACTCAGTCATCGTCAGGGTCAACATCTCACTCACTCAGTCATCGTGAAGGTCAACATCTCACTCACTCAGTCATCGTGAAGGTCAACATCTCACTCACTCACTCAGTCATCGTCAGGGTCAACAACTCACTCACTCAGACATCGTGAAGGTCAACATCTCACTCACTCACACAGTCATCGTCAGGGTCAACAACTCACTCACTCAGACATCGTCAGGGTCAACCACTCACTCAGTCATCATCAGGGTCAACATCTCACTCAGTCAGTCATGGTCAGGGTCAACAACTCACTCACTCACTCAGTCATCGTCAGTGTCAACATCTCACTCACTCAGTCATCATCAGGGTCAACATCTCACTCACTCACTCAGTCATCGTCAGGGTCAACAACTCACTCACTCACTCAGTCATCGTCAGGGTCAACATCTCTCTCACTCACTCATCGTCAGGGTCAACATCTCACTCACTCACTCATCGTCAGGGTCAACAACTCACTCACTCACTCAGTCATAGTCAGGGTCAACATCTCACTCACTCAGTCATCGTCAGGGTCAACAACTCACTCACTCACTCAGTCATCGTCAGGGTCAACATCTCACTCACTCACTCAGACATCGTCAGGGTCAACAACTCACTCACTCACTCAGTCATCGTCAGGGTCAACATCTCACTCACTCACTCAGTCATCGTCAGGGTCAACAACTCACTCACTCAGACATCGTGAAGGTCAACATCTCACTCACTCACACAGTCATCGTCAGGGTCAACAACTCACTCACTCAGACATCGTCAGGGTCAACAACTCACTCACTCAGTCATCGTCAGGGTCAACAACTCACTCACTCACTCAGTCATCATCAGGGTCAACATCTCACTCAGTCAGTCATGGTCAGGGTCAACAACTCACTCACTCACTCAGTCATCGTCAGTGTCAACATCTCACTCACTCAGTCATCATCAGGGTCAACATCTCACTCACTCACTCAGTCATCGTCAGGGTCAACAACTCACTCACTCACTCAGTCATCGTCAGGGTCAACATCTCTCTCACTCACTCATTGTCAGGGTCAACATCTCACTCACTCAGTCATCGTCAGGGTCAACATCTCACTCACTCACTCAGTCATCGTCAGGGTCAACATCTCACTCACTCACTCAGTCATCGTCAGGGTCAACAACTCACTCACTCAGTCATCTTCAGGGTCAACAACTCACTCACTCACTCAGTCATCGTCAGGGTCAACAACTCACTCACTCAGTCATCGTCATGGTCAACATCTCACTCACTCAGTCATCGTCAGGGTCAACATCTCACTCACTCACTCAGTCATCGTCAGGGTCAACATCTCACTCACTCACTCAGACATCGTCAGGGTCAACAACTCACTCACTCACTCAGTCATCGTCAGGGTCAACATCTCACTCACTCAGTGAGTCATCGTCAGGGTCAACATCTCACTCACTCAGTCATCGTCAGGGTCAACATCTCACTCACTCAGCCATCGTCAAGGTCAACATCTCAATCACTCACTCAGTCATCGTCAGGGTCAACATTTCACTCACTCAGTCATCGTCAGGGTCAACATCTCACTCACTCACTCAGTCATCGTCAGGGTCAACATCTCACTCACTCACTCAGTTATCGTCAGGGTCAACATCTCACTCACTCACTCAGTCATCGTCAGGGTCAACAACTCACTCACTCAGTCATCGTCAGGGTCAACAACTCACTCAGTCATCGTCAGGGTCAACAACTCACTCACTCACTCAGTCATCGTCAGGGTCAACAACTCACTCACTCAGCCATCGTCAGGGTCAACATTTCACTCACTCACTCATCGTCAGGGTCAACATCTCACTCACTCAGTCATCGTCAGGGTCAACATCTCACTCACTCACTCAGTCATCGTCAGGGTCAACATCTCACTCAGTCACTCAGTCATCGTCAGGGTCAACAACTCACTCACTCAGTCATCGTCAGGGTCAACAACTCACTCACTTAGTCATCGTCAGGGTCAACATCTCACTCACTCACTCAGTCATCGTCAGGGTCAACATCTCACTCACTCACTCAGTCATCGTCAGGGTCAACAACTCACTCACTCAGTCATCTTCAGGGTCAACAACTCACTCACTCAGTCATCGTCAGGGTCAACAACTCACTCACTCAGTCATCGTCATGGTCAACATCTCACTCACTCAGTCATCGTCAGGGTCAACATCTCACTCACTCACTCAGTCATCGTCAGGGTCAACATCTCACTCACTCACTCAGACATCGTCAGGGTCAACAACTCACTCACTCACTCAGTCATCGTCAGGGTCAACATCTCACTCACTCAGTGAGTCATCGTCAGGGTCAACATCTCACTCACTCACTCAGTCATCGTCAGGGTCAACATCTCACTCACTCAGTCATCGTCAGGGTCAACATCTCACTCACTCAGCCATCGTCAAGGTCAACATCTCAATCACTCACTCAGTCATCGTCAGCGTCAACATTTCACTCACTCAGTCATCGTCAGGGTCAACATCTCACTCACTCACTCAGTCATCGTCAGGGTCAACATCTCACTCACTCACTCAGTTATCGTCAGGGTCAACATCTCACTCACTCACTCAGTCATCGTCAGGGTCAACAACTCACTCACTCAGTCATCGTCAGGGTCAACAACTCACTCAGTCATCGTCAGGGTCAACAACTCACTCACTCACTCAGTCATCGTCAGGGTCAACAACTCACTCACTCAGCCATCGTCAGGGTCAACATTTCACTCACTCACTCATCGTCAGGGTCAACATCTCACTCACTCAGTCATCGTCAGGGTCAACATCTCACTCACTCACTCAGTCATCGTCATGGTCAACATCTCACTCAGTCACTCAGTCATCGTCAGGGTCAACAACTCACTCACTCAGTCATCGTCAGGGTCAACAACTCACTCACTTAGTCATCGTCAGGGTCAACATCTCACTCACTCACTCAGTCATCGTCAGGGTCACCAACTCACTCACTCAGTCATCGTCAGTGTCAACATCTCACTCACTCAGTCATCATCAGGGTCAACATCTCACTCACTCACTCAGTCATCGTCAGGGTCAACAACTCACTCACTCAGTCAGTCATCGTCAGGGTCAACATCTCACTCACTCAGACATCGTCAGGGTCAACGACTCACTCACTCACTCAGTCATCGTCAGGGTCAACATCTCACTCACTCAGTCATCGTCAGGGTCAACAACTCACTCACTCACTCAGTCATCGTCAGGGTCAACAACTCACTCACTCACTCATCGTCAGGGTCAACAACTCACTCACTCAGTCATCGTCAGGGTCAACATCTCACTCACTCAGTCATCGTCAGGGTCAACAACTCACTCACTCACTCAGTCATCGTCAGGGTCAACAACTCACTCACTCACTCAGTCATCGTCAGGGTCAACATCTCACTCACTCAGTCATCGTCAGGGTCAACAACTCACTCACTCACTCAGTCATCGTCAGGGTCAACATCTCACTCACTCACTCAGTCATCGTCAGGGTCAACATCTCACTCACTCAGTCATCGTCAGGGTCAACATCTCACTCACTCAGCCATCGTCAAGGTCAACATCTCAATCACTCACTCAGTCATCGTCAGCGTCAACATTTCACTCACTCAGTCATCGTCAGGGTCAACATCTCACTCACTCACTCAGTCATCGTCAGGGTCAACATCTCACTCACTCACTCAGTTATCGTCAGGGTCAACATCTCACTCACTCACTCAGTCATCGTCAGGGTCAACAACTCACTCACTCAGTCATCGTCAGGGTCAACAACTCACTCAGTCATCGTCAGGGTCAACAACTCACTCACTCACTCAGTCATCGTCAGGGTCAACAACTCACTCACTCAGCCATCGTCAGGGTCAACATTTCACTCACTCACTCATCGTCAGGGTCAACATCTCACTCACTCAGTCATCGTCAGGGTCAACATCTCACTCAGTCACTCAGTCATCGTCAGGGTCAACAACTCACTCACTCAGTCATCGTCAGGGTCAACAACTCACTCACTTAGTCATCGTCAGGGTCAACATCTCACTCACTCACTCAGTCATCGTCAGGGTCACCAACTCACTCACTCAGTCATCGTCAGTGTCAACAACTCACTCACTCAGTCATCATCAGGGTCAACATCTCACTCACTCACTCAGTCATCGTCAGGGTCAACAACTCACTCACTCAGTCAGTCATCGTCAGGGTCAACATCTCACTCACTCAGACATCGTCAGGGTCAACGACTCACTCACTCACTCAGTCATCGTCAGGGTCAACAACTCACTCACTCAGTCATCGTCAGGGTCAACAACTCACTCACTCACTCAGTCATCGTCAGGGTCAACAACTCACTCACTCACTCATCGTCAGGGTCAACAACTCACTCACTCAGTCATCGTCAGGGTCAACATCTCACTCACTCAGTCATCGTCAGGGTCAACAACTCACTCACTCACTCAGTCATCGTCAGGGTCAACAACTCACTCACTCACTCAGTCATCGTCAGGGTCAACATCTCACTCACTCAGTCATCGTCAGGGTCAACAACTCACTCACTCACTCAGTCATCGTCAGGGTCAACATCTCACTCACTCACTCAGTCATCGTCAGGGTCAACATCTCACTCACTCAGTCATCGTCAGGGTCAACATCTCACTCACTCACTCAGTCATCGTCAGGGTCAACATCTCACTCACTCAGACATCGTCAGGGTCAACAACTCACTCACTCACTCAGTCATCGTCAGGGTCAACATCTCACTCACTCACTCAGTCATCGTCAGGGTCAACAACTCACTCACTCAGTCATCGTCAGGGTCAACAACTCACTCACTCAGTCATCGTCAGGGTCAACAACTCACTCACTCACTCAGTCATCGTCAGGGTCAACATCTCACTCACTCACTCAGTCATCGTCAGGGTCAACAACTCACTCACTCACTCAGTCATCGTCAGGGTCAACATCTCACTCACTCACTCAGTCATCGTCAGGGTCAACAACTCACTCACTCAGTCATCGTCAGGGTCAACATCTCACTCACTCAGTCAGTCATCGTCAGGGTCAACATCTCACTCACTCACTCAGACATCGTCAGGGTCAACATCTCACTCACTCACTCAGTCATCGTCAGGGTCAACAACTCACTCACTCAGTCATCGTCAGGGTCAACATCTCACTCACTCAGTCAGTCATCGTCAGGGTCAACAACTCACTCACTCACTCAGTCATCGTCAGGGTCAACAACTCACTCACTCAGTCAGTCATCGTCAGGGTCAACATCTCACTCACTCAGACATCGTCAGGGTCAACGACTCACTCACTCACTCAGTCATCGTCAGGGTCAACAACTCACTCACTCAGTCATCGTCAGGGTCAACAACTCACTCACTCAGTCATCGTCAGGGTCAACAACTCACTCAGTCATCGTCAGGGTCAACAACTCACTCACTCACTCAGTCATCGTCAGGGTCAACATCTCACTCACTCACTCAGTCATCGTCAGGGTCAACAACTCACTCACTCAGTCATCGTCAGGGTCAACATCTCACTCACTCAGTCAGTCATCGTCAGGGTCAACATCTCACTCACTCACTCAGTCATCGTCAGGGTCAACAACTCACTCACTCACTCAGCCATCGTCAGGGTCAACATCTCACTCAGTCAGTCATCGTCAGGGTCAACAACTCACTCAGTCAGTCATCGTCAGGGTCAACATCTCACTCACTCAGACATCGTCAGGGTCAACATCTCACTCACTCAGTCATCGTCAGGGTCAACAACTCACTCACTCACTCAGTCATCGTGAGGGTCAACAACTCACTCACTCAGTCAGTCATCGTCAGGGTCAACATCTCACTCACTCACTCAGTCATCGTCAGGGTGAGGGGTGGAACCCACGACCTCGTGTGGACTAGGCGAGGTAGTCAACATCTCACCGCTCACTCAGACATCGTCAGGGGTCAGGATCGATCCCACAACCTCCTGTACACCGGGCGAGGTAGTCAACACCTTAGGCTTAGGGTCAGCGTCAATATTGAACCCCGCGCCCTCCTGCACACCGGACGAGGTAGTCAACACCTTAGGCTTAGGGTCAGCGTCAATATTGAACCCCGCGCCCTCCTGCACACCGGACGAGGTAGTCAACACCTTAGGCTTGGGGTCAGGTTGGAACCCCACGACATCTCCTGCGTTAATATTGAACCCACGACCTCCTGCACACCGGGAGAGGTAGTCAACATCTCACCCACTCACTCAGACATCGCCAGGGGTCAGGATCTCACCCACGACCTCCTGCACACCAGGCGAGGTAGTCAACATCTCACCCACTCACTCAGACATCGCCAGGGTCAACATCTCACCCACGACCTCTCCTGCACACCAGGCGAGGTAGTCAACACCTTAGTCTTGGGGTCAACGTCTCACCCACGGCACCTCCTGCACACCAGGCGAGGTAGTCAACATCTCACCCACGACATCTCCTTATCACCGGGCGAGGTAGTCAACACCTGAGTCTTGGGGTCAACGTCTCACCCACTGCACCTCCTGCACACCAGGCGAGGTATTCAACATCTCACCCACGACATCTCCTTATCACCGGGCGAGGTAGCCAACACCTGAGTCTTGGGGTCAACGTCTCACCCACGACCTCTCCTGCACACCAGGCGAGGTAGTCAACATCTCACCCACGACATCTCCTTATCACCGGGCGAGGTAGTCAACACCTTAGTCTTGGGGTCAACGTCTCACCCACGACCTCTCCTGCACACCGGGCGAGGTAGTCAACATCTCACCCACAACCTCCTGCACACCGGGCGAGGTAGTCAACATCTCACCCACTCACTCAGACATCGCCAGGGGTCAGGATCTCACCCACGACCTCCTGCACATCCAGGCGAGGTAGTCAACACCTGAGTCTTGGGGTCAGGATGGAACCCACGACCTCCTGCACACCAGGCGAGGTAGTCAACATCTCACCCACGACCTCTCCTGCACACCAGGCGAGGTATTCAACATCTCACCCACGACATCTCCTTATCACCGGGCGAGGTAGCCAACACCTTAGTCTTGGGGTCAACGTCTCACCCACTGCACCTCCTGCACACCAGGCGAGGTATTCAACATCTCACCCACGACATCTCCTTATCACCGGGCGAGGTAGCCAACACCTTAGTCTTGGGGTCAACATCTCACCCACGACATCTCCTTATCACCAGGCGAGGTAGCCAACACCTGAGTCTTGGGGTCAACGTCTCACCCACGGCACCTCCTGCACACCAGGCGAGGTAGCCAACACCTGAGTCTTGGGGTCAACATCTCACCCACGACCTCTCCTGCACACCAGGCGAGGTATTCAACATCTCACCCACGCCACCTCCTGCACACCAGGCGAGGTAGTCAACACCTGAGTCTTGGGGTCAACGTCTCACCCACGCCACCTCCTGCACACCAGGCGAGGTAGCCAACACCTGAGTCTTGGGGTCAACATCTCACCCACGACATCTCCTTATCACCGGGCGAGGTAGTCAACACCTGAGTCTTGGGGTCAACGTCTCACCCACGGCACCTCCTGCACACCAGGCGAGGTATTCAACATCTCACCCACGACATCTCCTTATCACCGGGCGAGGTAGCCAACACCTGAGTCTTGGGGTCAACATCTCACCCACGACCTCTCCTGCACACCCGGCGAGGTAGTCAACACCTGAGTCTTGGGGTCAACGTCTCACCCACGACATCTCCTGCACACCAGGCGAGGTAGCCAACACCTGAGTCTTGGGGTCAACATCTCACCCACGCCATCTCCTGCACACCAGGCGAGGTAGCCAACACCTGAGTCTTGGGGTCAACATCTCACCCACGCCATCTCCTGCACACCAGGCGAGGTAGCCAACACCTGAGTCTTGGGGTCAACATCTCACCCACGACCTCCTGCACACCAGGCGAGGTAGCCAACACCTGAGTCTTGGGGTCAACGTCTCACCCACGCCACCTCCTGCACACCAGGCGAGGTAGCCAACACCTGAGTCTTGGGGTCAACATCTCACCCACGACCTCTCCTGCACACCAGGCGAGGTAGCCAACACCTGAGTCTTGGGGTCAACGTCTCACCCACGGCACCTCCTGCACACCAGGCGAGGTAGCCAACACCTGAGTCTTGGGGTCAACGTCTCACCCACGGCACCTCCTGCACACGGGGGCGAGGGCAGCCGCCTTCCTTCCCACCTTGACGGCGGCGACTTCGTAGCCGTCGGGGTTCATGGAGGGGAGCAGGTGAATGCGAGTGCCGTCCACGAGCGAGCGCACGCGCTCGTCGCCCGCCAGGTAGGCCCGGCACAGGTACTGCATGAGCAGCAGCAGCAACTCGCGGCCCAGCACCTCGTTGCCGTGCATGCCGGCCACGTAGCGGAACTCCGGCTCACCTGCGGGGGGGGCGTGTGTGTGTGTGTTTACAGGTGTGTGTTTACAGGTGTGTGTGTGTGTACAGGTGTGTGTTTACAGGTGTGTGTGTGTGTGTACAGGTGTGTGTGTACAGGTGTGTGTGTGTGTACAGGTGTGTGTACAGGTGTGTGTGTACAGGTGTGTGTTTACAGGTGTGTGTGTGTGTACAGGTGTGTGTGTACAGGTGTGTGTGTGTGTACAGGTGTGTGTACAGGTGTGTGTGTACAGGTGTGTGTTTACAGGTGTGTGTGTGTGTGTACAGGTGTGTGTGTACAGGTGTGTGTGTACAGGTGTGTGTACAGGTGTGTGTGTACAGGTGTGTGTACAGGTGTGTGTTTACAGGTGTGTTTACAGGTGTGTGTGTACAGGTGTGTGTGTACAGGTGTGTGTTTACAGGTGTGTGTACAGGTGTGTGTGTACAGGTGTGTGTGTACAGGTGTGTGTTTACAGGTGTGTGTACAGGTGTGTGTTTACAGGTGTGTGTGTACAGGTGTGTGTGTGTACAGGTGTGTGTGTACAGGTGTGTGTTTACAGGTGTGTGTACAGGTGTGTGTGTACAGGTGTGTGTGTACAGGTGTGTGTTTACAGGTGTGTGTACAGGTGTGTGTTTACAGGTGTGTGTGTACAGGTGTGTGTGTGTACAGGTGTGTGTTTACAGGTGTGTGTACAGGTGTGTGTACAGGTGTGTGTGTACAGGTGTGTGTCTACAGGTGTGTGTGTGTGTACAGGTGTGTTTACAGGTGTGTTTACAGGTGTGTGTGTACAGGTGTGTGTGTACAGGTGTGTGTTTACAGGTGTGTGTACAGGTGTGTGTTTACAGGTGTGTGTGTACAGGTGTGTGTGTGTACAGGTGTGTGTGTGTACAGGTGTGTGTTTACAGGTGTGTGTGTGTACAGGTGTGTGTGTACAGGTGTGTTTACAGGTGTGTGTGTGTGTTTACAGGTGTGTGTACAGGTGTGTGTGTGTGTGTACAGGTGTGTGTTTACAGGTTTGTGTGTGTGTACATGTGTGTGTGTACAGGTGTGTTTACAGGTGTGTGTGTGTGTTTACAGGTGTGTGTGTACAGGTGTGTTTACAGGTGTGTGTGTGTACAGGTGTGTGTTTACAGGTGTGTTTACAGGTGTGTGTGTGTGTTTACAGGTGTGTGTACAGGTGTGTGTGTGTACAGGTGTGTGTTTACAGGTGTGTGTGTGTGTTTACAGGTGTGTGTACAGGTGTGTGTGTGTACAGGTGTGTGTGTACAGGTGTGTGTTTACAGGTGTGTGTGTGTGTTTACAGGTGTGTGTACAGGTGTGTGTGTGTACAGGTGTGTGTGTACAGGTGTGTGTTTACAGGTGTGTGTGTACAGGTGTGTGTTTACAGGTGTGTTTACAGGTGTGTGTGTGTGTTTACAGGTGTGTGTACAGGTGTGTGTGTGTACAGGTGTGTGTGTACAGGTGTGTGTTTACAGGTGTGTGTGTGTGTGTACAGGTGTGTGTTTACAGGTGCGTTTACAGGTGTGTGTGTGTTTACAGGTGTGTGTACAGGTGTGTGTGTGTACAGGTGTGTGTGTACAGGTGTGTGTACAGGTGTGTGTGTGTGTTTACAGGTGTGTGTACAGGTGTGTGTGTGTGTTTACAGGTGTGTGTACAGATGTGTGTGTGTGTGTTTACACCAATACTAAGCACCTGCCAGGGTATTTTGTACCATCGGACACTCCACCCCCACAACTCCCAATCGGTGATGGGGCAGTTGTGGAGAGAGTGGAGAGTTTCCCATACCTGGGCAGTGTGCTTATGACCGGCTCCAGCTTAACAGCAGAGGTCTCACTCCAAATCAGTCGAGCAGCAATATCTTTTCATCGGTTGCATAACGCTATGTGGAAGTTACCTGGTCTGTCGCTCCGCACTAAGTTTCAGGTCTTCTCGGCCACGGTCATTCCCTCCCTTCTCTACGCTTGCGAAACGTGGACCCCCCTAATGGAACATCTTCGCCGGTTAGAAACATTTAGGCTGGCCTGCCTACGATCCATCCTGGGTTTAACCAGACTGGACTGTGTGAGGAGCTCACAAATCCTTGAAAGATCTGGACAAGGTCCCATCGGTGAGCTCCTCCGGCGGGCAAGGCTGCGATGGCTGGGTCATGTAGCCCGCATGCCCAGCCACCGCATGCCTAAACAGCTTTTGTTCGGCCGGATCGAGGGGGCTAAGCGGGCGCGGCACGGGCTAGAGAAGAGATGGAGTGATGTGGTACAGGAGGACGTGGAGCTGAGTGGACTTGCCGATGACCGGTACCAGCGGTGTCAAGATCGGCCTCTGTGGAGGAGGCTCGTGAAGGACGCTACTGGGCAGTTGGAGGCAGTCGCCCTCCAACAACAACGGAGGGCGGAGGAGCGACGCTCAGAACAACGAGCGGAGCGCCGGGTGGCTAAAGCACAGCAGATTGGCACAGTAGGGGGCACAGGTGGTGCATCAGCCAGTCATCTCAGTCAGTCGACCCGTGGCACCTGGGTCTGCCCCGTGACCTCCTGCCAGCGGGCGTTCGACACTTCACGTGGCCTCAGGGTGCACATAGCCTGGCACAAGCGTCGTGGTGACGTCACCGTCACTTAGTGGCGAATGGCGGTTGTTGTTGTTGTGTACAGGTGTGTTTACAGGTGTGTGTGTGTACAGGTGTGTTTACAGGTGTGTGTGTACAGGTGTGTGTGTGTGTGTGCGGGCAAGGCTGCGATGGCTGGGTCATGTAGCCAGCATGCCCAGCCACCGCATGCCGAAACAGCTTTTGTTCGGCCGGATTGAGAGGGCTAAACGGGCGCGGCACGTGCTAGAGAAGAGATGGAGTGATGTGATACAGGAGGACGTGGAGCTGAGTGGACTTGCCGATGACTGGTACCAGCGGTGTCAAGATCGGCCTCTGTGGAGGAGGCTCGTGAAAGACGCTACTGGGCAGTTGGAGGTAGTCGCCCTCCAACAACAACGGAGGGCGGAGGAGCGACGCTCAGAACAACGAGCGGAGCGCCGGGTGGCTAAAGCACAGCAGGTTGGCACAGTAGGGGGCACAGGTGGTGCATCAGCCAGTCATCTCAGTCAGTCGACCCGTGGCACCTGGGTCTGCCCCGTGACCTCCTGCCAGCGGGCGTTCGACACTCCACGTGGTCTCAAGGTGCACATGGCCTGGCACAAGCGTCGTGGTGACGTCACCGCCACTTAGTGGCGAATGGCGGTTGTTGTTGTTGTGTGTGTGTGTACAGGGTGTGTGTGTGTGTAGTGTGTGTGTGTACAGGGGTGTGTGTGTGTACAGGTGTTTGTGTGTGTGAGGAGCGATAGTGTAGTGGTTAGCGCTACGCTGCGCTATGAACCCGGCGACCCGGGTTCGATTCCCGCTCACGGCCAACACCAGTGACGATTATCTGAACCGGTCCCGGGCCTCCCCTAGGTCGACTCAGCCTAAAATAAGTACCTGGTGCGATGTGTAGTAAACATCGCCACTAGGGAGACAAAGGCGGTCCGGCGTGGTGCTGGCCACCCACCCCCTCGTGTACCGTTCCGGCCTTCATAGGTGCTCGCTAACAGCACTTGCCCCTACAGTCTGTTACAGGCCATATGCGGGATCTATGTCTTTATCTTTGTGCGTGTGTACAGGTGTGTGTGTGTGTACAGGTGTGTGTGTGTGTACAGGTGTGTGTTTACAGGTGTGTGTGTACAGGTGTGTGTGTATGTGTGTACAGGTGCGTATATGTACAGGTGTGTGTACAGGTGTACACACACCGACCGCGGCTCGTTCGTGCCAGGCTAGGTGCACGCACCAGGCTCATGGCGGCCGGGTTGGTCTGATATCTCCATGGCGTAGAGTTTCCGGCCCTCCTGGCTGCGTCCGATGCTGTAGACTCGGGCAATGTCCGGACACTCGGCCTGGACCGCACGCATCAACTGAGACACACACAGACACACAGACACACACACACAGACACACAGTCACACACAGTCACACAGACACACAGACACATAGACACAGACACACAGTCACACACAGTCACACAGACACACAGACACATAGACACAGACACACAGACACACACACAGACACACACACAGTCACACACACAGAAACACTCACACAGACACACACACAGACACACACAGACACACACACAGACACACACACAGACACACAGTCACACACAGTCACACACAGTCACACAGACACAGACACACACACACAGTCACACACACACACAGACACACAGACACACACACACAGACACACAGTCACACACACACAGACACACACAGTCACACACAGACACACACACAGACACACACAGTCACACACAGACACACACACAGACACACACACAAACACACAGACACACACACACACACACAGTCACACACACACAGTCAAACACACACACAGACACACACAGTCACACACACACACAGTCACACACACAGACACACACACAGTCCCAAAAAGTCACACAGACACACAGACACACACACACACAGACACACAGTCACACACAGACACACAGACAGACACACACACACAGACACACAGACACACACACACAGACACACAGACACACACAGACACACACACAGACACACAAACACACACATACACACACAGACACACACACAGACACACAAAAACACAGACCGATGCACACAGTGAGACGGAGAGAGAGACACAAACACACAGACACTCACACAACAACACACAGACACACGCACAGACACACACAGACACACACAGTGAGACAGAGAAAGACACACACAGACCGACACACACACATGCACACACACACACACAGACTCACAAAGACACATGCACAAAGACAAAGATCCCCGTATAGCCTTTAACAGACTGTAGGGGCAAGTGCTGTTAGCGAACAGCACCACCACCACTCTGTACCACCACCACTCCTACACCACCACCACCACTCTGTGCCACCACCACTGTGAACCACCACCACCACTCAGCACCACCACCACCACTCTGCACCACCACCACCACCACTCTGCACCACCACCACCACTCTACACCACCACTCTGCACCACCACCACCACCCTGCACCACCACCACCACCACCCTGCACCACCACCACCACCACCACCCTGCACCACCACCACCACCACTCTGCACCACCACCACCACCACCACTCTGTACCACCACCACAACCACTCTGCACCACCACCACCACCACCACTCTCTAACGCACCCGACGCATGGAGTCGTAGTTGTGGTGCTGGAAGTCCAGGCGCAGGTCACGTGACTCAGCATCGCCCCGGGCAGCAGAGGAGGAAGAATCCTCGGCTGGGTCTGCCAGGAGGAGCGGTGGGACAACGGTCGACTCAGCCTCAAATAGTCTAACATCTCTGTGTTATGAATCTATGGGTCTCTGTGTGAGTGAGTCTATGGGTCTCTGTGTGAGTGAGTCTATGGGTCTCTGTGTGATGAGTCTATGGGTCTCTGTGTGAGTGAGTCTGTAGGTCTCTGTATGAGTGAGTCTATGGGTCTCTGTGTGAGTGAGTCTATGGGTCTCTGTATGAGTGAGTCTATGGGTCTCTGTGTGATGAGTCTATGGGTCTCTGTGTGATGAGTCTATGGGTCTCTGTGTGATGAGTCTATGGGTCTCTGTGTGAGTGAGTCTATGAGTCTCTGTGTGAGTCTACGTCTCTCACTCTCTCTGCCTGTATGAGTGAGTCTATGGGTCTCTGTATGAGTGAGTCTATGGGTCTCTGTATGAGTGAGTCTATGGGTCTCTGTATGAGTGAGTCTATGGGTCTCTGTATGAGTGAGTCTATGGGTCTCTGTGTGAGTGAGTCTATGGGTCTCTGTGTGAGTCTATGAGTCTCTGTGTGAGTGAGTCTATGGGTCTCTGTGTGGTGAGTCTGTGAGTCTCTGTGTGAGTCTATGAGTCTCTGTGTGAGTGAGTCTATGGGTCTCTGTGTGGTGAGTCTATGGGTCTCTGTGTGAGTCTATGAGACTCTGTGTGATGAGTCTATGGGTCTCTGTGTGAGTGAGTCTATGAGTTTCTGTGTGGTGAGTCTATGAGTCTCTGTGTGATGAGTCTATGGGTCTCTGTGTGGTGAGTCTATGGGTCTCTGTGTGATGAGTCTGTGGGTCTCTGTGTGGTGAGTCTGTGGGTCTCTGTGTGAGTCTGTGGGTCTCTGTGTGGTGAGTCTGTGGGTCTCTGTATGAGTGAGTCTGTGAGTCTCTGTGTAAGTCTATGAGTCTCTGTGTGGTGAGTCTGTGAGACTCTGTATGAGTGAGTCTATGGGTCTCTGTGTGAGTGAGTCTATGGGTCTCTGTGTGAGTGAGTCTATGGGTCTCTGTATGATTGAGTCTGTAGGTCTCTGTGTGAGTGAGTCTATGGGTCTCTGTGTGGTGAGTCTGTGAGTCTCTGTGTGAGTCTATGAGTCTCTGTGTGAGTGAGTCTATGGGTCTCTGTGTGGTGAGTCTGTGAGACTCTGTGTGAGTCTGTGAGTCTCTGTGTGAGTCTATGAGTCTCTGTGTGAGTCTGTGAGTCTCTGTGTGAGTCTATGGGTCTCTGTGTGAGTGAGTCTGTGGGTCTCTGTGTGAGTCTATGAGACTCTGTGTGAGTCTGTGAGTCTCTGTGTGAGTCTGTGGGTCTCTGTGTGGTGAGTCTGTGGGTCTCTGTGTGGTGAGTCTGTGAGTCTCTGTGTGAGTCTATGAGTCTCTGTGTGAGTGAGTCTATGGGTCTCTGTGTGGTGAGTCTGTGAGACTCTGTGTGAGTCTGTGAGTCTCTGTGTGAGTCTATGGGTCTCTGTGTGAGTGAGTCTATGAGTTTCTGTGTGGTGAGTCTATGAGTCTCTGTGTGATGAGTCTATGGGTCTCTGTGTGGTGAGTCTATGGGTCTCTGTGTGATGAGTCTGTGGGTCTCTGTGTGGTGAGTCTGTGGGTCTCTGTGTGAGTCTGTGGGTCTCTGTGTGGTGAGTCTGTGGGTCTCTGTATGAGTGAGTCTCTGTGTGAGTCTATGAGTCTCTGTGTGGTGAGTCTGTGAGACTCTGTATGAGTGAGTCTATGGGTCTCTGTGTGAGTGAGTCTATGGGTCTCTGTGTGAGTGAGTCTATGGGTCTCTGTATGAGTGAGTCTGTAGGTCTCTGTGTGAGTGAGTCTATGGGTCTCTGTGTGGTGAGTCTGTGAGTCTCTGTGTGAGTCTATGAGTCTCTGTGTGAGTGAGTCTATGGGTCTCTGTGTGGTGAGTCTGTGAGACTCTGTGTGAGTCTGTGAGTCTCTGTGTGAGTCTATGAGTCTCTGTGTGAGTCTGTGAGTCTCTGTGTGAGTCTATGGTCTCTGTGTGAGTGAGTCTGTGGGTCTCTGTGTGAGTCTATGAGACTCTGTGTGAGTCTGTGAGTCTCTGTGTGAGTCTGTGGGTCTCTGTGTGGTGAGTCTGTGGGTCTCTGTGTGGTGAGTCTGTGAGTCTCTGTGTGAGTCTATGAGTCTCTGTGTGAGTGAGTCTATGGGTCTCTGTGTGAGTCTATGAGACTCTGTGTGAGTCTATGAGTCTCTGTGTGAGTCTATGGGTCTCTGTGTGAGTCTATGAGACTCTGTGTGAGTCTATGAGTCTCTGTGTGAGTCTGTGGGTCTCTGTGTGAGTCTATGAGTCTCTGTGTGAGTCTATGAGACTCTGTGTGAGTCTATGAGTCTCTGTGTGAGTCTATGAGACTCTGTGTGAGTCTATGAGTCTCTGTGTGAGTCTATGGGTCTCTGTGTGAGTCTATGAGTCTCTGTGTGAGTCTATGAGTCTCTGTGTGAGTCTATGGGTCTCTGTGTGAGTCTATGAGACTCTGTGTGAGTCTATGAGTCTCTGTGTGAGTCTATGGGTCTCTGTGTGGTGAGTCTATGAGTCTCTGTGTGAGTCTATGAGTCTCTGTGTGAGTCTATGGGTCTCTGTGTGAGTCTATGGGTCTCTGTGTGAGTGAGTCTGTGGGTCTCTGTGTGAGTCTATGAGTCTCTGTGTGAGTCTATGGGTCTCTGTGTGAGTCTATGGGTCTCTGTGTGAGTGAGTCTGTGGGTCTCTGTGTGAGTCTATGAGTCTCTGTGTGAGTCTATGGGTCTCTGTGTGAGTCTATGGGTCTCTGTGTGAGTGAGTCTGTGGGTCTCTGTGTGAGTCTATGAGTCTCTGTGTGAGTCTATGAGACTCTGTGTGAGTCTATGAGTCTCTGTGTGAGTGAGTCTATGGGTCTCTGTGTGGTGAGTCTATGAGTCTCTGTGTGAGTCTATGAGCTCTGTGTGAGTCTATGGGTCTCTGTGTGAGTCTATGGGTCTCTGTGTGAGTGAGTCTGTGGGTCTCTGTGTGAGTCTATGAGTCTCTGTGTGAGTCTATGAGACTCTGTGTGAGTCTATGAGTCTCTGTGTGAGTGAGTCTATGGGTCTCTGTGTGGTGAGTCTATGAGTCTCTGTGTGAGTCTATGAGTCTCTGTGTGAGTCTATGGGTCTCTGTGTGAGTGAGTCTGTGGGTCTCTGTGTGAGTCTATGAGTCTCTGTGTGAGTCTACGTCTCTCTCTCTCTCTCTGCCTGTGTGAGTCTCCGCTTGAGTCGAGTTCGCGTACCCGCTACTGTGCATGCCAGCACCTCCATGCGCAGGCAAATCAGTCCGCCCGGGTGCCACGTGACGGGTAGGAGGCGAAGGAAGCGTGCGGGAGTCGGAGCCGGGAGGAGGTTCAACACCGGCGTGTCCTGGTCAGAGTTGCCCTGGAAAATCTACAGAGGCAGACAGAGAGAGGCGAGCACGTGTGAGCGTGTGAGTGAGTGAGTGTGTGAGTGGGTGAGTGGGTGAGTGAGTAGGTCAGTGGGTGAGTGGGTGAGTGAGTGAGTGGGTGGGTGAGTAGGTGGGTGGGGAGTAGGTGAGTGAGTGTGTGAGTGGGTGGGTGAGTGAGTGGGTGGGTGAGTAGGTGAGTGAGTGAGTGGGTGAGTGTGTGTGTGAGTGGGTGAGTGAGTGGGTGAGTGGGTGAGAGAGTGGGTGAGTGAGTGAGTGGGTGAGTGAGTGAGTGAGAGAGTGGGTGAGTGAGTGAGTGGGTGAGTGAGTGAGTGGGTGGGTGTGTGAGTGAGTGAGTGGGTGAGTGAGTGAGTGGGTGAGTGAGTGAGTGGGTGAGTGAGTGAGTGGGTGAGTGGGTGGGTGAGTGAGTGAGTGGGTGAGTGAGTGAGTGAGTGGGTGGGTGAGTGGGTGAGTGAGTGAGTGGGTGGGTGAGTGAGTGGGTGGGTGAGTGAGTGAGTGGGTGAGTGAGTGAGTGGGTGAGTGAGTGGGTGAGTAAGTGAGTGAGTGGGTGGGTGAGTGAGTGAGTGAGTGGGTGAGTGGGTGGATGAGTGAGTGAGTGAGTGGGTGAGTGGGTGAGTGAGTGGGTGAGTGAGTGGGTGAGTGTGTGAGTGGGTGAGTGTGTGAGTGAGTGGGTGAGTGTGTGAGTGAGTGAGTGGGTGAGTGTGTGAACGTGTGAGTGTGTGAGTGAGTGAGTGTGTGAGTGAGTGAGTGGGTGAGTGGGTGAGTGGGTGAGTGAGTGAGTGAGTGGGTGGGTGAGTGGGTGGGTGAGTGGGTGAGTGAGTGCGTGAGTGTGTGAGTGAGTGGGTGGGTGAGTGAGTGAGTGTGTGAGTATGTGAGTGAGTGGGTGAGTGTGTGGGTGAGTGAGTGAGTGTGTGAGTGAGTGGGTGAGTGAGTGTGTGAGTGGGTGAGTGGGTGAGTGAGTGGGTGAGTGGGTGAGTGAGTGGGTGAGTGCGTGAGTGGGTGAGTGTGTGGGTGAGTGAGTGAGTGTGTGAGTGAGTGGGTGAGTGAGTGTGTGAGTGGGTGAGTGGGTGAGTGGGTGAGTGAGTGGGTGAGTGGGTGAGTGAGTGGGTGAGTGCGTGAGTGGGTGAGTGAGTGGGTGAGTGGGTGAGTGAGTGAGTGGGTGAGTGGGTGAGTGGGTGAGTGGGTGGGTGAGTGGGTGGGTGGGTGAGTGGGTGGGTGAGTGGGTGGGTGAGTGGGTGGGTGGGTGAGTGGGTGGGTGAGTGGGTGGGTGGGTGGGTGAGTGGGTGGGTGAGTGGGTGGGTGAGTGGGTGGGTGGGTGGGTGAGTGGGTGGGTGGGTGGGTGGGTGAGTGGGTGGGTGGGTGAGTGGGTGGGTGGGTGGGTGAGTGGGTGGGTGAGTGGGTGGGTGAGTGGGTGGGTGAGTGGGTGGGTGGGTGAGTGAGTGTGTGAGTATGTGAGTGAGTGGGTGAGTGAGTGAGTGAGTGTGTGAGTGAGTGAGTGTGTGAGTGAGTGGGTGAGTGTGTGGGTGAGTGGGTGAGTGTGTGAGTGAGTGGGTGAATGAGTGAGTGAGTGGGTGAGTGTGTGAGTGAGTGAGTGTGTGAGTGAGTGAGTGAGTGTGTGAGTGGGTGAGTGGGTGAGTGGGTGGGTGGGTGGGTGAGTGGGTGGGTGAGTGGGTGGGTGAGTGAGTGGGTGGGTGAGTGGATGGGTGGGTGGGTGAGTGGGTGGGTGGGTGAGTGGGTGGGTGGGTGAGTGGGTGGGTGAGTGGGTGGGTGGGTGAGTGGGTGAGTGGGTGGGTGAGTGGGTGGGTGAGTGGGTGGGTGGGTGGGTGAGTGAGTGGGTGGGTGAGTGGGTGGGTGGGTGGGTGAGTGGGTGAGTGGGTGGGTGAGTGGTTGGGTGAGTGGGTGGGTGGGTGGGTGAGTGGGTGGGTGGGTGGGTGAGTGGGTGGGTGGGTGAGTGGGTGGGTGGGGGCTGGGTGAGTGGGTGGGTGGGTGAGTGGGTGGGTGGGTGAGTGGGTGGGTGGGTGAGTGGGTGGGTGGGTGATTGACTTTTCCGCAGCTGTCCCACGTGACGGAGTCGTTGCTCAGCTGCACCTTGAAGGACGTCACCCAGTGGGACCTGAAACCAACAACAACAACTACACTCTGTGTGCATGTATGTGTGTGTGTGACTGTGTGTGTGTATGTGTGTGTGTATGTGTGTGTGTATGTGTGTCTGTGTGTATGTGTGTCTGTGTGTGTGTATGTGTGTCACTGTGTGTGTGTGTCACTGTGTGTGTGTGTGTCACTGTGTGTGTGTGTCACTGTGTGTGTGTGTCACTGTGTGTGTGTGTGTGTCAATTGGCGGAGCCAGGAGATTGAATACCTACCCTCGGGGCTACTCCAGAAACAACGAAAAGCCACTACGGGTGGCCACGTGGAATGTTCGAACGCTCACTGCAGAGGAGAGGCTGCCACTCCTCTGTCGGGAGCTGGACCGGTACCGCCTGGATCTATGCGGTATTCAGGAGGTCCGGTGGACCGGCTCTGGCTCCTGCCACCATGAGGGGTGGACAGTCCTCTACTCGGGGCAGCAGACTGCCAAACAACAGGGTGTGGGTCTTCTTTTGAACAAAAGAATGAAGGGGGCGTGGGAGCGTGGCGGTGAGGTGTGGGAAGCTGTAAGCCCCAGGCTACTTTGGGCTCGCCTTCCCATCAACCGGAGGCGAGGAATGGTGGTCGTGGTTACTTATGCCCCCACCGAAGATGAACATCCGTGGAGGGATGCAGGCAAAGCCGATGAGTCAGATGCCTTCTATGACCTCCTGTCACAGGTGCTGGCTAAAGTGGCCCCTCGGGATAGAGTCATCATGTTGGGTGACTTCAATGCCCGAGTTGGTCATGATACTGGCACCTGGTCTGGAGTGATTGGAGGGCATGGGCCAGATCAGCTCAATAACAACGGTAGGAGGCTGCTAGATTTTTGTGCAGCCCATGGGCTTGTAATTACCAACACGCTGTTCCGGCATCGGCGCATCCACACAACATCATGGATGCATGCCGGGTCCAAGCAAGAACATCTGCTGGACTACATAGTGACGGACCAGCGAATGCGAGCCCATGTCCTTGACACCAGGACCTACCGTGGAGCTGATCTGCCCTCTGACCATCGACTAGTCATCTGTAAGATGCGCCTGCCATTCTTCCACTCCGGTGGTGGGTGTACACCCAGGACCCCATTCCAACCTAAAGTGGCCTGGTCTCAGTTATCTGATGAAAGTTGCAAGCGAGAATTTCATCATCGCTTGCGGCTGGGATTGGCATCGTCCCCGACTCCTCCTGATGTCGAGGGTAAATGGGCGAGGTTTAGGACTGTGACTCATGCAGCTGCAATGGCTGCTTTGGGTACGCGGTCCAGACCTCCCCAGACACCCTGGATGACAGAGGAGTTGTTCACGATGGTTGAGAAAAAGCGACAGGCCCACTGTCATCGGCTACAGAATCCCACGTCAGAGAATGAGGAGGCTTACCGCAGCCTTCGCTCGGAGGTTCGGAGAGCCGTGAGGCGCTGCAAGGATGGGTGGTGGTCGCGGGTTGCTGAGGAGATGGAGTCTGCCTCAGTGGCCCCTGATCACAAATCTCTATTTAACTCCATCAAAAAAGTAACCTGCAGCGCCACACCTATTACCATCATTAGGGGAAAAAACGGTGATCCAATTTCCGACCCCCAGGAACAGGTTCGCAGATTTGCTGAGCATTTCTGTGAGGTCCTGGGGGAGGGAAAATCCCTCAGCCAGGAAAACATCGTGGCACAAAGTGAGGATGACCCTGCTGAGGCTGCGGTGCCTCAAATATTGGATGAAGTCACCCCCTGTGAGTGGCTGGCTGAGGTGCCATCTGCTGAGGAAGTATTTAAGGCGATCCGGAGTCTGAGACCAGGAAAGGCAGCGGGCAGAGATGATCTCCCAAGCGAAATGCTGAGGGAGGGTGGCGTTTGTGCACAGACTGCCCTATATGACATCATAACAACAGTCTGGACCACTGGACGGGTTCCGCAGGATTGGAAGGATGCCCTGGTGGTCCCCCTTTTTAAGAAGGGGGACCGCACAGACTGTAACAACTACAGGGGCATCTCACTCCTCAGTGTGCCGGGAAAGGTCCTGGCAAGGATTATTCAGCATCGCCTTGCCAGGCACGCTGAGGAGAGGCTTGCGGAGCCCCAATGCGGTTTCAGGAAAGGGCGGTCCTGCACAGATGCCATATTTTCTGTCCGTCTGCTACAGCAGAGGTGTAGGGAATTCCAACAAGACCTACATCTCTGCTTTATTGACCTGGTCAAGGCCTATGATACCATCAGTAGGCCTGGGCTCTGGGTCGTTCTTCGTGCTTTTGGAGTACCTGACCCTCTGCTCACGATCATTAAGGACCTTCATGATGGTGAGCGGGCCCGGGTAAAACTGCGTGGCCGGGAGTCAGAGCCATTCCCTGTGCACCTTGGGGTGCGACAGGGATTTCCTCTGGCTCCCACATTATTTAACATCTATTTTGACCACGTAGTTCGTGAGGCCTTCAATAGCTGCACCGGGGGAATCTCCATGTGGTACAGATATAATGGGAGGCTAATCGATGCCCGGGTGCGGTCAAGGGATGGCTCCCTATTGCTCAACCACGTTATGTATGCTGATGATTTGGTAATAGCTGCTCAGTCAGAGGAGGAGTTGGAGATGCTGCTGCTGAGACTGGAGCGTGCCACTAAGAGGTGGGGCCTTACCATCAGCCCCACCAAAACTAATCACCTGCCTGGGTATTTTGTACCATTGGACACTCCACCCCCACAACTCCCAATCGGTGATGGGGCTGTTGTGGAGAGAGTGGAGAGTTTCCCATACCTGGGCAGTGTGCTTATGACTGGCTCCAGTTTAACAGCAGAGGTCTCACTCCGAATCGGTCGAGCGGCAATATCTTTTCATCGGTTGCATAACGCTGTGTGGAAGCTACCTGGTCTGTCGCTCCGCACTAAGCTTCAGGTCTTCTCGGCCACGGTCATTCCCTTCCTTCTCTACGCTTGCGAAACGTGGACCCCCCTAATGGAACATCTTCGCCGGTTAGAAACATTTAGGCTGGCCTGCCTACGATCCATCCTGGGTTTAACCAGACTGGATTGTGTGAGGAGCTCACAAATCCTTGAAAGATCTGGGCAGGGTCCCATCGGTGAGCTCCTCCGCCAGGCAAGGCTGCGATGGCTGGGTCATGTAGCCCGCATGCCCAGCCACCGCATGCCGAAACAGCTTTTGTTTGGCCGGATTGAGGGGGCTAAGCGGGCGTGGCACGGGCTAGAGAAGAGATGGAGTGATGTGGTACAGGAGGACGTGGAGCTGAGTGGACTTGCCGATGACTGGTACCAGCGGTGTCAAGATCGGCCTCTGTGGAGGAGGCTCGTGAAGGACGCTACTGGGCAGTTGGAGGCAGTCGCCCTCCAACAACAACGGAGGGCGGAGGAGTGACGCTCACAACAGCGAGCGGAGCGCCGGGTGGCTAAAGCACAGCAGGTTGGCACAGTAGGGGGCACAGGTGGTGCATCAGCCAGTCATCTCAGTCAGTCGACCCGTGGCACCTGGGTCTGCCCTGTGACCTCCTGCCAGCGGGCGTTCGACACTTCACGTGGCCTCAGGGTGCACATAGCCTGGCACAAGCGTCGTGGTGACGTCACCACCACTTAGTGGCGAATGGCGGTTGTTGTTGTTGTTGTTGGTGGTGATGGTGGTGGTGGTGGTGGACGACTCACGACCAGATGGACGCTCGCCCCTGGGTGATGAGGCCGGTGAAGGTGACGAGTCGACCGGCGTCCACCTGCAGCCACTGCTGGGAGTCGTTGAAGGCGGCGCACCAAGCGCCGTCAAACTCGTCACCATCCTCAATACCAGACTAGACACACACACAGAGATACACACACACACAGAGATACACACACACACACAGATACATACACACAGATACACACACAGATACACACTCACACACACAGATACACACACACACACAGATACACACACACAGATACACACACAGATACACACACACAGATACACACACACAGATACACACACACACAGATACACACACAGATACACACACACACAGATACACACACACAGATACACACACACACAGATACACACACATACAAACACAGATACATACACACACACACACAGATACACACACACACAGATACACACACACAGATACACACACACAGATACACACACAGATACACAGAGATACACACAGATACACACACACACAGATACACACACATACAAACACAGATACATACACACACACACATACAAACACAGATACATACACACACACACACAGATACACACACACAGATACACACACACAGATACACACATACACACACAGAGAGATACACACACAGATACACAAACACATACACACACAGAAACACACACAGATACACGCAGATACACACACACAGACAGATACACACACACAGATACACACACACACACAGAGATACACACACACACAGATACACACACACAGAGATACACACACACATACACACACAGATACACACACAGATACACAAACACATACACACACAGATACACACACACACAGAGATACACACACAGATACACACACATACACACACAGATACATACACACATACACACACACATATACACACACAGAGAGATACACACACACAGATACACAAAGATACACACAAACATACACACACACACAGACACACACACACAGATATACACACACATACACACACAGATACATACACACAGATACACACACATACAAACACAGATACATACACACACACATACAAACACAGATACATACACACACACAGATACACACATACAGATACACACACACAGATACACACACACATACACACACAGAGAGATACACACACAGATACACAAACACATAAACACACAGAAACACACACAGATACACACAGATAGACACACACAGACAGATACACACACACACAGATACACACACACACACAGAGATACACACACACACACACAGATACACACACACAGAGATACACACACACATACACACACACAGATACACACACACAGATACACAAACACATACACACACAGATACACACACACACACAGAGATACACACACAGATACACACACACATACACACACAGATACATACACACATACACACACACATATACACACACACACAGAAAGATACACACACACAGATACACAAAGATACACACACACATACACACACAGACACATACACACAGATACACACACACAGATACACACACACACAGACACACACACAGATACACACACACACACAGATACACACACAGATACACACAGATACATACAACAACAACCGCCATTCGCCACTAAGTGGCGGTGACGTCACCACGACGCTTGTGCCAGGCTATGTGCACCGTGAGGCCACGTGAAGTGTCGAACGCCCGCTGGCAGGAGGTCACGGGGCAGACCCAGGTGCCACGGGTCGACTGACTGAGATGACTGGCTGATGCACCACCTGTGCCCCCTACTGTGCCAACCTGCTGTGCTTTAGCCACCCGGCGCTCCCCTCGTTGTTGTGAGCGTCGCTCCTCCGCCCTCCGTTGTTGTTGGAGGGCGACTGCCTCCAACTGCCCAGTAGCATCCTTCACGAGCCTCCTCCACAGAGGCCGATCTTGACACCGCTGGTACCAGTCATCGGCAAGTCCACTCAGCTCCACGTCCTCCTGTACCACATCACTCCATCTCTTCTCTAGCCCGTGCCGCGCCCGCTTAGCCCCCTCAATCCGGCCAAACAAAAGCTGTTTCGGCATGCGGTGGCTGGGCATGCGGGCTACATGACCCAGCCATCGCAGCCTAGCCTGCCGGAGGAGCTCACCGATGGGACCCTGCCCAGATCTTTCAAGGATTTGTGAGCTCCTCACACAATCCAGTCTGGTTAAACCCAGGATGGATCGTAGGCAGGCCAGCCTAAATGTTTCTAACCGGCGAAGATGTTCCATTAGGGGGGTCCACGTTTTGCAAGCGTAGAGAAGGGAGGGAATGACCGTGGCCGAGAAGACCTGAAGCTTAGTGCGGAGCGACAGACTAGGTAGCTTCCACACAGCGTTACGCAACCGATGAAAAGATATTGCCGCTCGACTGATTTAGAGTGAGACCTCTGCTGTTCAACTGGAGCCAGTCATAAGCACACTGCCCAGGTATGGGAAACTCTCCACTCTCTCCACAACTGCCCCATCACCGATTGGGATTTGTGGGGGTGGAGTGTCCGATGGTACAAAATACCCAGGCAGGTGCTTAGTTTTGGTGGAGCTGATGGTAAGGCCCCAACTCTTAGTGGCACGCTCCAGTCTCAGCAGCAGCGTCTCCAACTCCTCCTCTGAATGAGCAGCTATGACCAAATCATCGGCATACATAACGTGGTTGAGCAATAGGAGCCATCCCTTGACCGCACCCGGGCATCGATCAGCTTCCCATTATATCTGTACCAAATGGAGATTCCCCCGGTACAGCTATTTAAGGCTTCACAAACTACATGGTCAAAATAGATGTTAAATAATGTCGGAGCCAGAGGACATCCCTGTCGCACCCCAAGGTGTACAGGGAATGGCTCTGACTCCCGGCCACATAGTTTTACCCCGGCCCGCTCACCATCATGAAGGTCCTTAATGATCGTGAGCAGAGGGTCAGGGACTCCAAAAGCACGAAGAACAACCCAGAGGCCAGGCCTACTGATGGTATCATAGGACTTGACCAGGTCAATAAAGCAGAGATGTAGGTCTTGCTGGAATTCCCTACACCTCTGCTGTAGCAGACGGACAGAAAACATGGCATCTGTGAGGACCGCCCTTTCCTGAAACCACATTGGGGCTCTACAAGCCTCTCCTCAGCATGCCTGGCAAGGCGATGTTGAATAATCCTTTGCCAGGACCTTTCCCGGCACACTGAGGAGTGAGATGCCCCTGAAGTTGTTACAGTCTGTGCGGTCCCCCTTCTTAAAGAGGGAGACCACCAGGGCATCCTTCCAATCCTGTGGAACCCATCCAGTGGTCCAGACTGTTGTTATGATGTCATATAGGGCAGTCTATGCACAAACGCCACCATCCCTCAGCATTTCGCTTGGGAGATCATCTCTGCCCGTTGCCTTTCCTGGTCTCAGACTCTGGATCACCTTCAGTACTTCCTCAACAGATGGCACCTCAGCCAGCCACTCACAGGGGGTGACTTCTTCCAATATTTGAGGACCAGCAGCCTCAGCAGGGTCATCCTCACTTTGTGCCACGATGTTTTCCTGGCTGAGGGATTTTCCCTCCCCCAAGACATCATATAAATGCTCAGCAAATCTGCAAACCTGTTCCTGGGGGTCGGAGATTGGATCACCGTTTTTTCCCCTAATGATGGTAATAGGTATGGCGCTGCAGGTTACTTTTTTGATGGAGTTAAATAGAGATTTGTGATCGCGGGCCACTGAGGCAGACTCCATCTCCTCAGAAACCCGCGACCACCACCCATCCTTGCAGCGCCTCACGGTTCTCCGAACCTCCGAGCAAAGGCTGCGGTAAGCCTCCTCATTCTCTGATGTGGGATTCTGTAGCCGATGACAGTGGGCCTGTCGCTTTTTCTCAACCATCCTGAATACCTCTGTCAGCCAGGGTCTCTGGGGAGGTCTGGACCACGTACCCAAAGCAGCCATTGCAGCTGCATGAGTTACAGTCCCAAACCTCGCCCATTTACCCTCGACATCAGGAGGAGTGGGGGACGATGCCAATCCCAGCCGCAAGCGATGGTGAAATTCTCGCTTGCAACTTTCATCAGATAACTGAGACCACGCCACTTTATGTTGGAATGGGGTCCTGGGTGTACACCCACCACCGGAGTGGAAGAATGGCAGGCGCATCTTACAGATGACTAGTCGATGGTCAGAGGGCAGATCAGCTCCACGGTAGTTGCTGGTGTCAAGGAGATGGGCTCGCATCCGCTGGTCCGTCACTATGTAGTCCAGCAGATGTTCTTGCTTGGACCCGGCATGCATCCATGATGTTGTGTGGATGCGCCGATGCCGGAACAGCGTGTTGGTAATTACGAGCCCATGGGCTGCTCAAAAATCTAGCAGCCTCCTACCGTTGTTATTGAGCTGATCTGGCCCATGCCCTCCCATCACTCCAGACCAGGTGCAAGCATCATGACCAACTCGGGAATTGAAGTCACCCAACAAGACGACTCTATCCCGAGGGGCCACTTTAGCCAGCACCTGTGACAGGAGGTCATAGAAGGCATCTGACTCATCGGCTTTGCCTGCATCCCTCCACGGATGTTCGTCTTCGGTGGCGGCATAAGTAACCACGACCACCACTCCTCACCTCTGGTTGATGGGAAGGCGAGCCCAAAGTAGCCTGGGGCTTACAGCTTCCCACACCTCACCGCCACGCTCCCACGCCCCCTTCATTCTTTTGTTCAAAAGAAGAGCCACACCCTGTTGTTTGGCAGTCTGCTTCCCCGAGTAGAGGACTGTCCACCCCTCATGGTGGCAGGAGCCAGAACCGGTTCACCGGACCTCCTGAATGCCACAGAGATCCAGGCGGTACCGGTCCAGCTCCCGACAGAGGAGTGGCAGTCTCTCCTCCGCAGTGAGCATTCGAACATTCCGCGTGGCCATCCGTAGTGGCTTTTCGTTGTTTCTGGAGAAGCCCCGAGGGTAAAGATTCAATCTCCTGGCTCCGCCAATTGGGGTTTGGCCAGGAGACGTCATAGATGCCTGTCCCCCCGGGGCCTCCGGCACAAGCTTATTAGTTACATATTTAAGTCGTGATTTAGTGGTAATTAATTGAAGGTGGAGGGGTTACCAGCCCCTCGCACCCGTCCAGAGCCCCCGTTTAGCCACTGTGGTGGACACAGACGCCATGAGGGGAGGAGCCAATCGGAATTGGCCCTCCCCCCACAGCACTGTCCACGACAGAGTTGCCCACACAGAAACACAAAGACAAAGATCCCCCATATAGCCTTGACAGACTGTAGGAGCAAGTGCTGTTAGCGAGCACCTATGAAGGCCGGAACGGTACACGAGGGGGTGGGTGGCCAGCACCACGCCCGACCGCCTTTGTCTCCCTAGTGGCAATGTTTACACACCACACCAGGTACTCATTTGAGGCTGAGTCGACCTAGGGGAGGCCCGGGACCGGTTCAGATAATCGTCACTGGTGTTGGCCGTGAGCGGGAATCGAACCTGGGTCGCCAGGTTCATAGCGCAGCGCGCTAACCGCTACACTATCGCTCCCCACAGAAACACACACACAGATACACACACACCCAGTTACATACATTCACAGACTGAGTGAGTAACTGAGTTAGCGAGTGAGTGACTGAGTGAGTGAGTGAGTGACTGAGTGAGTGAGTGACTGAGTGGATGAGTGACCCACTGACCGACTGAGCAACTGAGTGACTGAGTGACTGAGTGACCGACTGAGTGATCGACTGAGTGACCGACTGAGTGATCGACTGAGTGACCGATTAAGCGTCTGAGTCACTGAGTGACTGAGTGAGTCACTGAGTGACTGAGTGAGTGACTGAGTGAGCGAGTGAGTAACTGAGTGAGTGAGTGACTCAGTGACCGACCAAGTGAGTGACCGACTAAGCGACTGAGCCACTGAGTGATTGACTGAGTGACTGAGTGAGTAACTGAGTGAGCGAGTGAGTAACTGAGTGAGTGAGTGACTCAGTGACTGACTAAGTGAGTGACCGACTGAGCCACTGAGTGACTGACTGAGTGACTGAGTGAATGAGTGAGTAATTGAATGAGTGACTGAGTGACTGACTGAGCGAGTGAGTAACTGAGTGAGTGACTGAGTGACTGAGTGACTGAGTGACCGACTGAGTGACTGACTAAGCGAATGAGCCACTGAGTCACTGAGTGACCAAGTGAGTGACCGACTGAGTGACTGACTGAGTGACTGAGTGAGCGAGTGAGTAACTGAGTGAGTGAGTGACTGAGTGACTGACTGAGCGAGTGAGTAACTGAGTGAGTGAGTAACTGAGTAAGTGACTGGGTGAGTGACCGACTGAGTGACTGACTGAGTCACTGAGTGACTGACTGAGTGACTGAGTGAGCGAGTGAGTAACTGAGTGAGTGAGTGACCGAGTGAGTGAGTGAGTGACTGAGTGACTGACTGAGCGAGTGAGTAACTGAGTGAGTGAGTGACTGAGTGACCGACTGAATCACTGACTAAGTGACTGAGCCACTGAGTCACTGAGCGACCAAGTGAGTGACCGACTGAGTGACTGACTGAGTGACTGAGTGACTGACTGAGTGACTTACTTAGTGACTGAGTGACTGACTGAGTGAGTGACTGACTGAGTGACTGAGTGACTGACTGAGTGACTGAGTGACTGAATGAGTAACTGAGTGAGCGAGTGAGTAAGTGACTGAGTGACTGACTGAGTGACTGAGTGACTGACTGAGTGACTGAGTGAGCGAGTGAGTAAGTGACTGAGTGACCGACTGACTGAGTGACTGAGTGACTGACTGAGTGACTGAGTGGCTGAGTGAGCGAGTGAGTAAGTGACTGAGTGACCGACTGACTGAGTGACTGAGTGACTGAGTGACTGACTGAGTGACTGAGTGGCTGAGTGAGCGAGTGAGTCAGTGACTGAGTGACCGACTGACTGAGTGACTGAGTGACTGACTGAGTGACTGAGTGACTGAGTGACTGACTGACTGACTGAGTGACTGAGTGGCTGAGTGAGCGAGTGAGTAAGTGACTGAGTGACCGACTGACTGAGTGACTGAGTGACTGACTGAGTGACTGAGTGACTGAGTGACTGAGTGGCTGAGTGAGCGAGTGAGTAAGTGACTGAGTGACCGACTGACTGAGTGACTGAGTGACTGACTGAGTGACTGAGTGACTGAGTGACTGAGTGACTGAGTGACTGAGTGGCTGAGTGAGCGAGTGAGTAAGTGACTGAGTGACCGACTGACTGAGTGACTGAGTGACTGACTGAGTGACTGAGTGACTGACTGAGTGATTGAGTGAGCGAGTCGCCCCAGGGGGAGCAAGGAGAACCTGGATGTTGAGGCGTCCTCTATGAGCCCCGAGCCCGAACCGTTCGGCGCTGGAGCTTCTCAACTGCGCGTCCTCCACGCCCAGTGACTCCAGCCCCAGAGGTGGACACTCCAAGCCTGCAACCACAACACCTGGGTTCGAGCCCTGTCTCTGGGTATCTCTCTGTCTCTCTGTGGGGTCACAGCAGCCGTGTCAGAGACACTGAGAGTCTGGGTTTACTACAACTACTATCAAAATCCTCACTGTCACCCCCTGTGTCACTACTACAACTACTATCACTATCCCTACTGTCACCCCCTGTGTCACTACTACAACTACTATCAATTTCCCTACTGTCACCCCCTGTGTCACTACTACAACTACTATCAATATCCCTACTGTCACCCCCTGTATCACTACTACAACTACTATCAATATCCCTACTGTCAACCCCTGTGTCACTACTACAACTACTATCAATATCCCCACTGTCACCCCCTGTATCACTACTACAACTACTATCAATATCCCCACTGTCACCCCCTGTGTCACTGCTACAACTACTATCAATATCCCTACTGTCACCCCCTGTGTCACTACTACTATCAATATCCCTACTGTCACCCCCTGTGTCACTACTACAACTACTATCAATATCCCTACTGTCACCCCCTGTGTCACTACTACAACTACTATCACTATCCCTACTGTCACCCCCTGTGTCACTACTACAACTACTATCAAAATCCTCACTGTCACCCCCTGTCTCACTACTACAACTACTATCACTATCCCTACTGTCACCCCCTGTCTCTCTACTACAACTAATATCAATATCCTCACTGTCACCCCCTGTCTCACTACTACAACTACTATCAATATCCCTACTGTCACCCCCTGTGTCACTACTACAACTACTATCAATATCCTCACTGTCACCCCCTGTCTCACTACTACAACTACTATCAATACACCTACTGTCACCCCCTGTCTCACTACTACAACTACTATCAAAATCCTCACTGTCACCCCCTGTGTCACTACTACAAATACTATCACTATCCCTACTGTCACCCCCTGTGTCACTACTACAACTACTATCAATATCCCTACTGTCACCCCCTGTGTCACTACTACAACTACTATCACTATCCCTACTGTCACCCCCTGTCTCACTACTACAACTACTATCACTATCCCTACTGTCACCCCCTGTGTCACTACTACAACTACTATCAATATCCCCACTGTCACCCCCTGTCTCACTACTACAACTACTATCAATATCCTCACTGTCACCCCCTGTCTCACTACTACAACTGCTATCAATATCCCTACTGTCACCCCCTGTGTCACTACTACAACTACTATCAATACACCTACTGTCACCCCTGTGTCACTACTACAACTACTATCAATATCCCTACTGTCACCCCTTGTGTCACTACTACAACTACTATCAATACACCTACTGTCACCCCCTGTCTCACTACTACAACTACTATCAATATCCTCACTGTCACCCCCTGTCTCACTACTACAACAACTATCACTATCCCTACTGTCACCCCCTGTGTCACTTCTACAACTACTATCACTATCCCTACTGTCACCCCCTGTGTCACTACTACAACTACTATCAATATCCCTACTGTCACCCCCTGTGTCACTACTACAACTACTATCAATATCCCTACTGTCACCCCCTGTGTCACTACTACAACTACTATCAATTTCCCTACTGTCACCCCCTGTGTCACTACTACAACTACTATCACTATCCCTACTGTCACCCCCTGTGTCACTACTACAACTACTATCAATATCCCTACTGTCACCCCCTGTGTCACTACTACAACTACTATCACTATCCCTACTGTCACTCCCTGTGTCACTACTACAACTACTATCAATATCCCTACTGTCACCCCCTGTGTCACTACTACAACTACTATCAATATCCTCACTGTCACCCCCTGTGTCACTACTACAACTACTATCAATATCCCTACTGTCACCCCCTGTGTCACTACTACAACTACTATCAATACCCCTACTGTCACCCCCTGTCTCACTACTACATCTACTATCAATATCCCTACTGTCACCCCCTGTCTCACTGCTACAACTACTATCACTATCCCTACTGTCACACCCTGTGTCACTACTACAACTACTATCAATATCCTCACTGTCACCCCCTGTGTCACTAGTACAACTACTATCAATATCCCTACTGTCACCCCCTGTCTCACTACTACATCTACTATCAATATCCCTACTGTCACCCCCTGTGTCACTACTACAACTACTATCAATACCCCTACTGTCACCCCCTGTCTCACTACTACATCTACTATCAATATCCCTACTGTCACCCCCTGTCTCACTGCTACAACTACTATCACTATCCCTACTGTCACACCCTGTGTCACTACTACAACTACTATCAATATCCCTACTGTCACCCCCTGTCTCACTACTACAACTACTATCAATATCCCTACTGTCACCCCCTGTGGCACTACTACAACTACTATCAATATCCCTACTGTCACCCCCTGTGTCACTACTACAACTACTATCACTATCCCTACTGTCACCCCCTGTCTCACTACTACAACTACTATCAATATCCCCACTGTCACCCCCTGTCTCACTACTACAACTACTATCACTATCCCTACTGTCACCCCATGTGTCAATACTACAACTACTATCACTATCCCTACTGTCACCCCCTGTGTCACTACTACAACTACTATCACTATCCCTACTGTCACCCCCTGTCTCTCTACTACAACTAATATCAATATCCCTACTGTCACCCCCTGTCTCACTACTACAACTACTATCAATATCCTCACTGTCACCCCCTGTGTCACTACTACAACTACTATCACTATCCCTACTGTCACCCCCTGTCTCACTACTACAACTACTATCAATATCCCTACTGTCACCCCCTGTCTCACTACTACAACTACTATCAATATCCCTACTGTCACCCCTTGTGTCACTACTACAACTACTATCAATATCCCTACTGTCACCCCCTGTGTCACTGCTACAACTACTATCAATATCCTCACTGTCACCCCCTGTCTCACTACTACAACTACTATCAATATCCCTACTGTCACCCCCTGTGTCACTACTACAACTACTATCAATATCCCTACTGTCACCCCCTGTGTCACTACTACAACTACTATCACTATCCTCACTGTCACCCCCTGTGTCACTACTACAACTACTATCAATATCCCTACTGTCACCCCCTGTGTCACTACTACAACTACTATCAATATCCCTACTGTCACCCCCTGTGTCACTACTACAACTACTATCACTATCCTCACTGTCACCCCCTGTGTCACTACTACAACTACTATCAATATCCCTACTGTCACCCCCTGTGTCACTACTACAACTACTAGCAATATCCCTACTGTCACCCCCTGTGTCACTACTACAACTACTATCAATATCCTCACTGTCACCCATGTGTCACTACTACAACTACTATCACTATCCCTACTGTCACCCCCTGTCTCACTACTACATCTACTATCAATATCCCTACTGTCACCCCCTGTGTCACTACTACAACTACTATCACTATCTCTACTGTCACCCCCTGTGTCACTACTACAACTACTATCAATATCCCTACTGTCACCCCCTGTGTCACTACTACAACTGCTATCAATATCCTCACTGTCACCCCCTGTGTCACTACTACAACTACTATCAATATCCTCACTGTCACCCCCTGTGTCACTACTACCACTACTATCAATATCCCTACTGTCACCCCCTGTCTCACTACTACAACTACTATCAATATCCGTACTGTCACCCCCTGTGTCACTACTACCACTACTATCAATATCCCTACTGTCACCCCCTGTCTCACTACTACAACTACTATCAATATCCGTACTGTCACCCCCTGTGTCACTACTACAACTACTATCAATATCCCTATTGTCACCCCCTGTGTCACTACTACAACTACTATAAAAAATCCTCACTGTCACCCCCTGTCTCACTACTACAACTACTATCACTATCCCTACTGTCACCCCCTGTCTCACTACTACAACTACTATCAATATCCCTACTGTCACCCCCTGTGTCACTACTACAACTACTATCAATATCCCTACTGTCACCCCCTGTGTCACTACTACAACTACTATCAATATCCCTACTGTCACCCCCTGTGTCACTACTACAACTACTATCAATATCCCTACTGTCACCCCCTGTGTCACTACTACAACTACTATCAATATCCCTACTGTCACCCCCTGTGTCTCTACTACAACTCGTACCTGCTACGTCCTGGGTGGCCGTATTTTCCTCTGCACAGTTCTGGCCACTGCCTCCACCTCCTCCTCCATTCTCACATCCCAGACCCTGCTTCGTGGCCCCACCACCATCAGCACCACCACCACCACCACCATCTCCTCCTTCTGCTCGGGGTTGCAGTGCAGGCGAGACTTGAGCATCTGTCAGCAGCAGCAGCAGCAGGAGGAAGATCGGTTGCCGGGATTGGATGCGTCGATCCATCACCACCACCGCCATCATCATCAACGGTAGTCTGGGAATGACCCAAAGCCCGCAAAAATGTTGATGTCAAAATGGTCACCACCATCATCAGAATCTTTGTGTTTAAAAAAAACTGAGACCAAAACGTAAACATTCGTGACTGTGTGTGTCTCTGTGTGTGTCTCTGTGTGTGTGTCACTGTGTGTGTCACTGTGTGTATGTGTCACTGTGTGTGTCACAGTGTGTGTCACTGTGTGTATGTGTGTGTCACTGTGTGTGTGTGTCACTGTGTGTGTGTCACTGTGTGTGTGTGTCACTGTGTGTGTGTCACTGTGTGTGTGTGACACTGTGTGTGTCACTGTGTGTGTGTGTCACTGTGTGTGTCACTGTGTGTATGTGTGTGTCACTGTGTGTGTGTCACTGTGTGTGTGTCACTGTGTGTGTCACTGTGTGTCACTGTGTGTGTGTGTCACTGTGTGTGTCACTGTGTGTGTGTCACTGTGTGTATGTGTGTGTCACTGTGTGTATGTGTGTGTCACTGTGTGTGTGTATCACTGTGTGTGTCTCTGTGTGTGTGTCACTGTGTGTGTGTGTCACTGTGTGTGTGTGTCACTGTGTGTGTCACTGTGTGTGTTACTGTGTGTGTCACTGTGTGTGTCACTGTGTGTGTGTCACTGTGTGTGTGTCACTGTGTGTGTCACTGTGTGTGTCAGTGTGTGTGTGTGTCAGTGTGTGTGTCAGTGTGTGTGTGTGCGTCACTGTGTGTGTGTGTGACTGTGTGTGTGTCACTGTGTGTGTGTATCACTGTGTGTGTGTGTATCACTGTGTGTGTGTGTCTCTGTGTGTGTGTGTCACTGTGTGTGTGTCACTGTGTGTGTGTGTCACTGTGTGTGTCACTGTGTGTGTGTGTCACTGTGTGTGTGTCACTGTGTGTATGTGTGTGTCACTGTGTGTGTGTCACTGTGTGTGTGTCACTGTGTGTGTGTGTCACTGTGTGTGTGTCACTGTGTGTGTGTCACTGTGTGTGTGTCTCTGTGTGTGTGTGTCACTGTGTGTGTGTCACTGTGTGTGTGTCACTGCGTGTGTGCCACTGTGTGTGTCACTGTGTGTGTCACTGTGTGTGTGTCACTGTGTGTGTGTGTCACTGTGTGTGTGTCACTGTGTGTGTGTGTCTGTGTGTGTGTGTCTCTGTGTGTGTCACTGTGTGTGTGTCACTGTGTGTGTGTGTCACTGTGTGTATGTGTGTGACTGTGTGTGTCACTGTGTGTGTCACTGTTTGTGTGTCACTGTGTCTGTGTGTGTCACTTTGTCTGTGTGTGTCTCTGTGTGTCTGTGTGTGTCACTGTGTGTGTGTCTCTGTGTGTGTGTCACTGTGTGTGTGTCACTGTGTCTGTGTGTGTCACTGTGTCTGTGTGTGTCTCTGTGTGTCTGTGTGTGTCACTGTGTGTGTCACTGTGTGTGTGTCTTTGTGTGTGTGTCACTGTGTGTGTGTCATGTAGGTTGGCACAGTAGGGGGCACAGGTGGTGCATCAGCCAGTCATCTCAGTCAGTCGACCCGTGGCACCTGGGTCTGCCCCGTGACCTCCTGCCAGCGGGCGTTCGACACTTCACGTGGCCTCAGGGTGCACATAGCCTGGCACAAGCGTCGTGGTGACGTCACCGCCACTTCGTGGCGAATGGCGGTTGTTGTTGTTGTCATGTAGCCAGTCTTAAACATTAACATTGGAGTCTATGGGAGACTTTAACATTGGAGTCTATGGGAGACTTTAACATTGGAGTCTGTGGGAGACTTTAACATTGGAGTCTATGGGAGACTTTGACATTGGAGTCTATGGGAGACTTTAACATTGGAGTCTATGGGAGACTTTAACATTGGAGTCTATGGGAGACTTTAACATTGGAGTCTATGGGAGACTTTAACATTGGAGTCTACGGGAGACTTTAACATTGGAGTCTATGAGAGACTTTAACATTGGAGTCTATGGGAGACTTTAACATTGGAGTCTATGGGAGACTTTGACATTGGAGTCTATGGGAGACTTTAACATTGGAGTCTATGGGAGACTTTAACATTGACATGCAAATTCCATCTCTAGCCACGCCCACTTACCCTTGGGCTACGCCCATCTCAAACCTATATAACCTCCTGCCTCAGCAGCTCTCCCGCTATATATTTTTTAACCTGATGACGATTGCTTGTGTTGCGATGGAAACGTTGTGATTTAAAAAAAAAATTCGTATCAACGTGGCCTTGCCGACAGACCCATAGAGTATGAATTCCTGCAGTCACGAAAGCTTTGAGTCAAGGCTTGACCGCCTCTTCGGGGAGGGTGTCCACACAACCATTAGATCTTTTAACAGACTCCGAGACGAGAGAAGGCCCGTCTGATCGAGTCGCTCACTTTGTCCGAAGAGATTGCGTGACACCAAGGCAATACCGATCGCCTTAACACTCACGTCTGCTGCTGCCACTTCCCCGAATGCTAAAAACGGATCTCGTTCAGGGCCGGCCTAGCCCTGATCTCAGGGAGAATTAAGACTGCTCCGATTTGAAATCTGACAATTTAGACAAGACCCTCTTGCAATCACTCCACGTCAGGGCCTGACCTGGAGCGCCAATACCTCTGAGCTACTGAAAAAGGCCCAGCAGAGACTTTACTTCCTGAGAATACTCCGGAAGAATAACATCACACAGAAACTGCTGGTGTCCTTCTACCGAGCCTCCGTCGAGAGCATTCTTACATACTGCATCTGTGTTATGGTACACCAGCTGCACAGTGGCTCAGAGGAAAGCGCTGCAGAGGGTCATCAACATGGCCCAAAAAATCGCCGGGTGCTCTATCCCCACATTGGAAGAACTACACAATTCCCGTTGCATCGAAAAAGCGAAGAACATTATAAAGGACTCTTCTCACCCTGGACACTCTCTGTTTGAGCCGTTGCCATCAGGCAGACGATTCAGATCAGTCAAAACAAGGACAAACAGATTCAAACGCAGCTTTTATCCTACAGCAATTACCACACTCAATACTGCTAATTAATTATTAAGTAATACTGTATACAATTGACTGTAAAATAAGGATGTGCAATGATAAAATGTACTTTTATGTGGGCATGTGGGTATACTTGGGTAGTTTTTATATATAAAATGTATTGATTTTCTTTTATTTTTATTTCTTGTTTTATTTAAATTTATGAATGATGTACTGACTGGTGAGAACTTTAAATTTCGTTGTACTGGTGACAATGACAATAAAGGATCTATCTATCTATCTAACATTGACGGAAAAAAATGTCTACATCTGATTACGGGCTATGTAGATAACATGACAGCCCCTTCAGCCGCCTCAATGTAAGCTAAATGCAAACATAACGCTGATTTCCAAGCTCAACCTCCTGTCCAAGAACAAGCCAGATCCACACGTTAAAAAGTTAGACCGTGACAAGATTGTCATCAATCAGAGTAACAGCCAAATTTCTGACAGCCTAAAATCGGTTCCGGCTAAAGGGTTGAATTTCGCAGTCACCCACAAACACATCCCAGTTGATGATACCATTGCCCAGGTCGACGTAGCCCTTAAAGGTTTGGGACACGTTCGTGCAGACGTGGCAAGATCGGAAATCGCTGCAGTCCTCAAAAAACGCTAAGACGCCTACTAGCAACATCAGCAAGGATGAGCGCTTTGAGCTTTCTCAGCTAAAAAAGAGAGATGACATCGTCATCCTCTCAGCCGACAAGGGCAATGCCACTGCCATCATGGACAAAACCACATACAGTAACAAAATTCAGGACCTACTTAAATGGTGGCAGATTCACCCAAATCAATAGAGATCCTACCAATCAACTGGTCCTGTGCCTGACACCATTGCAATCATTGAAGATTTTGGTCCAACAAGGACTGAATGCTGATGTAGCGGCCCTGGTTAGACACTGCCTCACCAACACTTTACTTCACCTGGAATGGAACATTCTACAAACAAGTTGAAGGCACCCCAACGGGTTCTCCCTTATCGCCAGTGGTAGCGAATGTTTTCATGGAGAAATTTGAGACAGATGCCATCCAGACTTCCACCCTACGCCCTTCCTTGTGGACGAGATACGTAGATGACACTTTCGTCATTTGGCCACACGGCCAGCCAGCACTAAACCAATTCTTCAACCACATCAATACCTTCTTTGGTTATTTCGGTAAAGTCACGTAGAATGAGAATAAAATAATAAAATAACACAATAAAATTCTCACGACGTTTCGGCCACAACGCAAGCGGCCATCTTCAGGTGAAAGGAACAGACCTGTTGGGACGACAGAGCTTCAATGAACGATGTTAAGATTCGTAGCGACTTTTAAGCTGGTTGGGAGAAGTGAGGCACCTTGACAAAGGGGTTTACATATCAAACAGCTGAGGGATTAGCTTGTGACTGGTCACAGAAATGGCTATGTTAAAGTCAAAACCTACACATCCACAGAGGCATCTAGTAATTTAGCATTGAAATAGCTAAGGGATTAGCTTGTGACTGGTCACAGAAATAGATGTTAAAGTAAAGGCCTACACATCCACAGAGCTTCAACGAACGCTGTTAAGATTCGTAGCGACTTTAAGCTGGTTGGGAGAAGTGAGGCACCTTGACAAAGGGGGTTTACATATCAAATAGCTGAGGGGCGAGCTTGTGACTGGTCACGGAAATGACTATGTTAAAGTCAAAACCTACACATTATTCTCATTCCACGTGATTTTACCGAAAGAACCAAAGAAGATGAATCCTTGCAGTCACACATCAATACCATACACCCAGCCATCAAATTCACCATGGAAGTGGCAAAGGATGGCAAGCTACCATTCCTGGGATGTTTTGATCGAGAAGAGACCTGATGGTTCGTTGGGACACTCCGTCTACAGGAAAGCCACCCACACGGATGCCTATCTACAAGCCTGACTCCCACCACCATCCAGCCCAGAAGAATTCCCTCATCAAAACACTACACCATAGCGCCCGTTGCATCTCCGACCAGCACCACCTAGCCAGTGAGCATGAGCACGTACACCAAGCCCTCAGGATGAATGGATACTCGGACCGTACAATCCGCAAAGCTGCATCCCCAGCCATGGGAGACAACCATCTGAGGAGCTAATAAAAAAAACCATCACGTTACCGTACATAGCAGGGGTTACCAAAACTATTTCCAAAATCTTAAACAAACACAAGATCCAGGTTCGCTTCAACACAGTACACAAAATCCGTGATTTGATCCCATCTGTAAAGGATGCGATTCCTGACATGCAATACCCTGGTGTCTACAAACCGAGTTGTGGTTACGGCAGCAGTTACATTGGGGAAACGAAACGACATGTCTCGGACCGCGTTCGTGAACACAAGGCAGATCTTAAACACGGTAGGACCAATACCTCTGCCGTTGCTGATCACTGTTTTAACGCTGTCGGCTCACACAAAATCGATTTTTACAAGACAGAGGTACTCGGCAAACCCACTGGCTATCATCAGATATTTGTCCATGAAGCCGTCCAGATATACAAAACACAGACACAACTTCAACTGAGAAGACGGGGACAAATTGAGCAATCATTGGAAGGACGTTATTAACCAGGTAAAGTCTTCACTGGCTGTGATGATTCCATCCTCCCTGCGATTTTAGCTGACTCTCTGAGCTGCATTATTCGGTTGGATGTCTTTGCATTGACCGGCTGGATGTCCTTCTCGCTCGGCCACCGATGATGCGACAGACTAAGCTCGTGCATTGGCACGCCAATCGTACTAAGCTCGCGCATTCGCACGCAAATCTCTCACAATACAATAGCCACTTCCACAGCCTCAGGCAGACGAACTCTAGCCCCGCGCTCTTACCCTGAGGCCGCACCCATCTCAGGCCTACTTAAGGCCTTGTTCCAGTAGCTCTCTCTCTCTCGCCTGAAGACGGTCGCTTGTGTTGCGATCACAACGTCGCGATCTGTTGATTTTCTATCTACGTGACCTTACCGAAGTAGGGCAGTCTGTGACACAAACGCCACCCTCCCTCGGCATTTCGCTTGAGAGATCATCTCTGCCCGCTGCCTTTCCTGGTCTCGGACTCCAGATCGCCTTCAGTACTTCCTCAACAGATGGCACCTCAGCTAGCCACTCACAGGGGGTGACTTCTTCCAATATTTGAGGCACCGCAGCCTCAGCAGGGTCATCCTCACTTTGTGCCATGGTGTTTTCCTGGCTGAGGGATTTTCCCTCCCCCAGGACCTCACAGAAATGCTCAGAAAATCTGCGAACCTGTTCCTGGGGGTCGGAAATTGGATCACCGTTTTTTCCCCTAATGATGGTAATAGGTGTGGCGCTGCAGGTTACTTTTTTGAAGGGAGTTAAATAGAGATTTGTGCTCGTGGGCCACTGAGGCAGACTCCATCTCCTCAGCAACCCGCGACCACCACCCATCCTTGCAGCGCCTCACGGCTCTCCGAACCTCCGAGCGAAGGCTGCGGTAAGCTTCCTCATTCTCCGACGTGGGATTCTGTAGCCGATGACAGTGGGCCCGTGGTTTTCTCTCAGCCAGCCGGAACACCTCCTCTGTCAGCCAGGATCTCTGGGGAGGTCTGGACCGCGTACCCAAAGCAGCCAATGCAGCTGCATGAGCCACAGTCCTAAACCTCGTCCATTTACCCTCGACATCAGCGCACATTCAACTGAAACCAGCAAAGACAAAATCCCCCGTGTAGTCTGTAACAGACTGTTGGGGCTGTTAGCGAGCAGCAGCTGTGAAGGCCGGCACAGTGGCACACAAGGGGGAGGGGGGGGGTAGCACCACGCCCGGCCGCCTTTGTCTCCCTAAGTGGCACACACACACACACAGCCACACACACAGACACACACACACACAGACACACAGACACACACGCACACAGACACACACACAGACACAGACAGACACACACACAGTACACACACACAGACACACACACAGACACACACAGACACACACACAGACACACAGTACACACACACAGACACACACACAGACACAGACACACACACACGCACACAGACACACACACACAGACACACAGTCACACACACACAGTCACACACACAGACACACACACAGACACACACAGACAGACACACACACAGACACACAGACAGACACACACACACAGACACACACAGACACACACACACAGACACACAGACACACACACAGACACACAGACAGACACACAGACACACACACACAGACACACAGTCACACACACACAGACACACAGACAGACACACACACACAGACACACACAGACACACACACACAGACACACACACACGCACACAGACACACACACACAGACACACAGTCACACACACAGACACACACACAGACACACACAGACAGACACACACACAGACACACAGACAGACGCACACACACACAGACACACACAGACACACAGACACACACACACAGACACAAACACACAGACACACAGACACACACACAGACACAATCGCACTCACTTTGAAGAGCTTCCGCGGCGAACTGCAGACAGCGACTAAAACAACGGGCGCCTATCCCAAGAACGAGAGAGAGTTACAGAGAGAGGCGTGGAGAGAGATGGAGAGAGAGAGAATTAGACAGAGAGAGGGGTGGAGAGGGTTGGAGAGAGAGAGAGAGGGGTGGAGAGAGAGAGTTAGACAGAGAGAGTTACAGAGAGAGAGTTACAGAGAGAGGGGTGGAGAGAGAGAGTTGGAGAGAGATGGAGATGGAGAGAGAGGGGTGGAGAGAGAGAGTTGGAGAGAGAGGGGTGGAGAGAGAGATGGAGAGAGAGAGTTACAGAGAGAGGCGTGGAGGGAGATGCAGAGAGAGAGAGAGTTAGACAGAGAGAGGGGTGGAGAGAGAGAGAGGGGTGGAGAGGGTTGGAGAGAGAGAGAGGGGTAGAGAGAGAGGGGTGGAGAGAGAGAGTTAGACAGAGAGAGTTACAGAGAGAGAGTTACAGAGAGAGGGGTGGAGAGAGAGAGAGAGTTGGAGAGAGATGGAGATGGAGAGAGAGGGGTAGAGAGAGAGAGAGTTAGACAGAGAGAGGGTTGGAGAGAGAGAGTTACAGAGAGAGGGGTGGAGAGAGAGAGTTAGACAGAGAGAGGGGTGGAGAGAGAGTTGGAGAGAGATGGAGATGGAGAGAGAGGGGTGGAGAGAGAGAGTTGGAGAGAGAGAGTTGGAGAGAGAGAGAGAGAGTTAGACAGAGAGAGGGGTGGAGAGAGAGAGAGTTGGAGAGAGATGGAGATGGAGAGAGAGGGGTGGAGAGAGAGAGAGAGTTAGACAGAGAGAGGGGTGGAGAGAGTTGGAGAGAGATGGAGATGGACAAAGAGAGGGGTGGAGAGAGAGAGTTGCAGAGAGAGAGAGAGATTGAGAGTGAGAGAGGGGTGGAGAGAGATGGAGAGAGATGGAGATGGAGAGAGGGGTGGAGAGAGAGAGAATGAGAGTGGGAGATGGAGAGTGAGCGAGGGGGTGAGAAGAGAGAGAGGGAGTGAGAATGAGAGTGAGAGAGATGGAGAGGGAGGTCGTGGGGTCGATCCTGACCCCTGGCGATGTCTGAGTGAGTGGGTGAGATGTTGACTACCTCGCCTGGTGTGCAGGAGGTCGTGGGTTCGATCCCAAGCGCTGACGATGTCTGAGTGAGTGGGTGAGATGTTGACTACCTCGCCTGGTGTGCAGGAGGTCGTGGGTTCGATCCCAAGCGCTGACGATGTCTGAGTGAGTGGGTGAGATGTTGACTACCTCGCCTGGTGTGCAGAAGGTCGTGTGTATTGTGTACAGTGTAATGTATAGTGGTGTGATGTATGGACGTTTACAGTAGTGTATAGTGTAGTGCATAGTAGTGTAGTGTATAGTAGTGTAGTGTATAGTAGTGTAGTGTATAGTAGTGTATAGTAGTGTAGTGTATAGTAGTGTAGTGTATAGTAGTGTAGTGTATAGTGTAATGTATAGTAGTGTAGTGTATAGTAGTGTAGTGTTTAGTAGCGTAGTGTATATTAGTGTAGTGTATAGTGTAGTGTATAGTGGTGTGTATAGTAGTGTAGTGTATAGTAGTGTAATGTATAGTGTAGTGTATAGTAGTGTAGTGTATATAGTAGTGTAGTGTATAGTAGTGTAGTGTATAGTAGTGTAGTGTTTAGTGTAGTGTATAGTGGTGTGTATAGTAGTGTAGTGTATAGTAGTGTAATGTATAGTGTAGTGTATAGTAGTGTAGTGTATATAGTAGTGTAGTGTATAGTAGTGCAGTGTATAGTAGTGTAGTGTATAGTAGTGTAGTGTATAGTGTAGTGTATAGTGGTGTGTATAGTAGTGTGGTGTATAGTAGCGTAATGTATAGTGTAGTGTATAGTAGTGTAGTGTATATTGTAGTGTATAGTAGTGTAGTGTATAGTAGTGTAGTGTATAGTAGTGTAGTGTATAGTAGTTTAATGTATAGTAGTGCAGTGTATAGTAGTGTAGTGTATAGTAGTGTAGTGTATAGTAGCGTAGTGTATAGTAGTGTAGTGAATAGTAGTTTATAGTAGTGGTGTATAGTAGTGGTGTATAGTAGTATAGTGTATAGTAGCGTAGTGTATAGTAGCGTAGTGTATAGTAGTGTAGTGAATAGTAGTGTAGTGTATAGTGTAGTGTATAATAGTGTAGTGTATAGTGTAGTGTATAATAGTGTAGTGTATAGTAGTGTAGTGTATAGTGGTGTAGTGTATAGTAGTGTATATTAGTGTAGTGTATAGTAGCGTGTGTATAGTAGTGTAATGTGTAGTAGTGTAGTGTATAGATGCGTAGTGTATAGTAGTGTAATGTATAGTAGCGTAGTGTATAGTAGTGTAGTGTATACTAGTGTAGTGTATAGTAGTGTAGTGTACAGTAGTGTAGTGTATAGTAGTGTATAGTAGTGTAGTGTATACTAGTGTAGTGTATAGTGTAGTGTATAGTGTAGTGTATAGTAGTGTAGTGTATAGTAGTGTAGTGTTTAGTGTAGTGTATAGTGTAATGTATAGTAGTGTAGTGTATAGTAGTGTAGTGTTTAGTAGCGTAGTGTATATTAGTGTAGTGTATAGTGTAGTGTATAGTGGTGTGTATAGTAGTGTAGTGTATAGTAGTGTAATGTATAGTGTAGTGTATAGTAGTGTAGTGTATATAGTAGTGTAGTGTATAGTAGTGTAGTGTATAGTAGTGTAGTGTTTAGTGTAGTGTATAGTGGTGTGTATAGTAGTGTAGTGTATAGTAGTGTAATGTATAGTGTAGTGTATAGTAGTGTAGTGTATATAGTAGTGTAGTGTATAGTAGTGCAGTGTATAGTAGTGTAGTGTATAGTAGTGTAGTGTATAGTGTAGTGTATAGTGGTGTGTATAGTAGTGTGGTGTATAGTAGCGTAATGTATAGTGTAGTGTATAGTAGTGTAGTGTATATTGTAGTGTATAGTAGTGTAGTGTATAGTAGTGTAGTGTATAGTAGTGTAGTGTATAGTAGTTTAATGTATAGTAGTGCAGTGTATAGTAGTGTAGTGTATAGTAGTGTAGTGTATAGTAGCGTAGTGTATAGTAGTGTAGTGAATAGTAGTTTATAGTAGTGGTGTATAGTAGTGGTGTATAGTAGTATAGTGTATAGTAGCGTAGTGTATAGTAGCGTAGTGTATAGTAGTGTAGTGAATAGTAGTGTAGTGTATAGTGTAGTGTATAATAGTGTAGTGTATAGTGTAGTGTATAATAGTGTAGTGTATAGTAGTGTAGTGTATAGTGGTGTAGTGTATAGTAGTGTATATTAGTGTAGTGTATAGTAGCGTGTGTATAGTAGTGTAATGTGTAGTAGTGTAGTGTATAGATGCGTAGTGTATAGTAGTGTAATGTATAGTAGCGTAGTGTATAGTAGTGTAGTGTATACTAGTGTAGTGTATAGTAGTGTAGTGTACAGTAGTGTAGTGTATAGTAGTGTATACTAGTGTAGTGTATAGTGTAGTGTAGTGTATAGTAGTGTAGTGTATAGTAGTGGTGTATAGTAGTGCAGTGTATAGTAGTGTAGTGTATAGTGGTGTAGTGTATAGTAGTGTAGTGTATACTAGTGTAGTGTATAGTTACGTAGTGTAAAGTAGTGTAGTGTATAGTAGTGTACAGTGAGGGAAAAAAGTATTTGATCCCCTGCTGATTTTGTACGTTTGCCCACTGACAAAGAAATGATCAGTCTATAATTTTAATGGTAGGTTTATTTGAACAGTGAGAGACAGAATAACAACAACAAAATCCAGAAAACGCATGTCAAAAATGTCATAAATTGATTTGCATTTTGATGAGGGAAATAAGTATTTGACCCCTCTGCAAAACATGACTTAGTACTTGGTGGCAAAACCCTTGTTGGCAATCACAGAGGTCAGACGTTTCTTGTAGTTGGCCACCAGGTTTGCACACATCTCAGGAGGGATTTTGTCCCACTCCTCTTTGCAGATCTTCTCCAAGTCATTAATGTTTCGAGGCTGACGTTTGGCAACTCGAACCTTCAGCTCCCTCCACAGATTTTCTATGGGATTAAGGTCTGGAGACTGGCTAGGCCACTCCAGGACCTTAATGTGCTTCTTCTTGAGCCACTCCTTTGTTGCCTTGGCCGTGTTTTGGGTCATTGTCATGCTGGAATACCCATCCACGACCCATTTTCAATGCCCTGGCTGAGGGAAGGAGGTTCTCACCCAAGATTTGACGGTACATGGCCCCGTCCATCGTCCCTTTGATGCGGTGAAGTTGTCCTGTCCCCTTAGCAGAAAAACACCCCCAAAAGCATAATGTTTCCACCTCCATGTTTGACGGTGGGGATGGTGTTCTTGGGGTCATACAGTGAGGGAAAAAAGTATTTGATCCCCTGCTGATTTTGTACGTTTGCCCACTGACAAAGAAATGATCAGTCTATAATTTGAATGGTAGGTTTATTTGAACAGTGAGAGACAGAATAACAACAAAAAAATCCGGAAAAACGCATGTCAATAATGTTATAAATTAATGTGCATTTTAATGAGGGAAATAAGTATTTGACCCCCTCTCAATCAGAAAGATATCTGGCTCCCAGGTGTCTTTTTTACAGGTAACGAGCTGAGATTAGGAGCACACTCTTAAAGGGAGTGCTCCTAATCTCAGCTTGTTACCTGTATAAAATACACCTGTCCACAGAAGCAATCAATCAGATTCCAAACTCTCCACCATGGCCAAGACCAAAGAGCTATCCAAGGATGTCAGGGACAAGATTGTAGACCTACACAAGGCTGGAATGGGCTACAAGACCATTGCCAAGCATCTTGGTGAGAAGGTGACAACAGTTGGTGCGATTATTCGCAAATGGAAGAAACACAAAAGAACTGTCAATTCCCTCGGCCTGGGGCTCCATGCAAGATCTCACCTCGTGGAATTGCAATGATCATGATAACGGTGAGGAATCAGCCCAGAACTACACGGGAGGATCTTGTCAATGATCGCAAGGCAGCTGGGACCATAGTCACCAAGAAGACAATTGGTAACACACTACGCCGTGAAGGACTGAAATCCTGCAGTGCCCGCAAGATCCCCCTGCTCAAGAAAGCACATATACATGCCCGTCTGAAGTTTGCCAATGAACATCTGAATGATTCAGAGGACAACTGGGTGAAAGTGTTGTGGTCAGATGAGACCAAAATGGAGCTCTTTGGCATCAACTCAACTCGCCGTGTTTGGAGGAGGAATGCTGCCTATGACCCCAAGAACACCATCCCCACCGTCAAACATGGAGGTGGAAACATTATGCTTTGGGGGTATTTTTCTGCTAAGGGGACAGGACAACTTCACCGCATCAAAGGGACGATGTACGGGGCCATGTACCGTCAAATCTTGGGTGAGAACCTCCTTCCCTCAGCCAGGGCATTGAAAATGAGTCGTGGATGGGTATTCCAGCATGACAATGACCCATAACACACGGCCAAGGCAACAAAGGAGTGGCTCAAGAAGAAGCACATTAAGGTCCTGGAGTGGCCTAGCCAGTCTCCAGACCTTAATCCCATGGAAAATCTGTGGAGGGAGCTGAAGGTTCGAGTTGCCAAACGTCAGCCTCGAAATATTAATGACTTGGAGAAGATCTGCAAAGAGGAGTGGGACAAAATCCCTCCTGAGATGTGTGCAAACCTGGTGGCCAACTACAAGAAACGTCTGATCTCTGTGATTGCCAACAAGGGTTTTGCAGAGGGATCCAACTTATTTCCCTCATTAAAATGCAAATCAATTTATAACAATTTGACATGCGTTTTCTGGATATTGTTGTTATTCTGTCTCTCACTGTTCAAATAAACCTACCATTAAAATTATAGACTGATCATTTCTTTGTCAGTGGGCAAACGTACAAAATCAGCAGGGGATCAAATACGTTTTTCCCCTCACTGTAAGCAGCATTCCTCCTCCTCCTCCAAACACGGCGAGTTGAGTTGATGCCAAAGAGCTCCATTTTGGTCTCATCTGACCACAACACTTTCACCCAGTTGTCCTCTGAATCATTCAGATGTTCATTGGCAAACTTCAGACGGGCATGTATATGTGCTTTCTTGAGCAGGGGGACCTTGCGGGCGCTGCAGGATTTCAGCCCCTCACGGCGTAGTGTGTTACCAATTGTTTTCTTGGTGACTATGGTCCCAGCTGCCTTGAGATCATTGACAAGATCCTCCCGTGTAGCTCTGGGCTGATTCCTCACCGTTCTCATGATCATTGCAACTTCACGAGGTGAGATCTTGCATGGAGCCCCAGGCCAAGGGAGATTGACAGTTCGTTTGTGTTTCTTCCATTTGCGAATAATCGCACCAACTGTTGTCACCTTCTCACCAAGATGCTTGGCAATGGTCTTGTAGCCCATTCCAGCCTTGTGTAGGTCTACAATCTTGTCCCTGACATCCTTGGGTAGCTCTTTGGTCTTGGCCATGGTGGAGAGTTTGGAATCTGATTGATTGATTGCTTCTGTGGACAGGTGTATTTTATACAGGTAACAAGCTGAGATTAGGAGCACTCCCTTTAAGAGTGTGCTCCTAATCTCAGCTCGTTACCTGTATAAAAGACACCTGGGAGCCAGAAATCTTTCTGATTGAGAGGGGGTCAAATACTTATTTCCCTCATTAAAATGCAAATCAATTTATAAAATGTTTGACATGCGTTTTTCTGGATTTTGTTGTTGTTATTCTGTCTCTCACTGTTCAAATAAACCTACCATTCAAATTATAGACTGATCATTTATTTGTCAGTGGGCAAACGTACAAAATCAGCAGGGGATCAAATACTTTTTTCCCTCACTGTATAGTAGTGTATAGTAGTGTAGTGTATAGTAGTGTAGTGTATAGTAGTATAGTGTATAGTGGTGTAGTGTATAGTGGTGTAGTGTATAGTAGTGTAGTGTATAGTAGTGTAGTGTATAGTAGTGTAGTGTATAGTAGTGTATAGTAGTGTAGTATACAGTAGTGTAGTGTATAGTGTAGTGTATAGTAGTGTAGTCTATAGAGTAGTGTAGTGTATAGTAGTGTATAGTGTAGTGTATAGTAGTGTAGTGTATAGTAGTGTAGTGTATAGTAGTGTAGTGTATAGTAGTGTATAGTAGTGTAGTATACAGTAGTGTAGTGTATAGTGTAGTGTATAGTAGTGTAGTCTATAGAGTAGTGGAGTGTATAGTAGTGTAGTGTATAGTAGTATAGTGTATAGTGGTGTAGTGTATAGTAGTGTAGTGTATAGTAGTGTATAGTGGTGTAGTGTATAGTAGTTTAGTGTATAGTGTAGTGTATAGTAGTGTAGTGTATAGTAGTGTATAGAAGTGTAGTATATAGTTGTGTATAGTAGTGTATAGTGTAGTGTATATTAGCGTAGTATATAGTAGTGTATAGTAGTGTATAGTAGTGTAGTGTATATTAGTGTAGTGTATAGTTGTGTATAGTGTAGTATATAGTAGTGTATAGTGTAGTGTATAGTAGTGTAGTGTATAGTAGTGTATAGTGGTGTAGTGTATAGTAGTGTATGTTAGTGTAGTATATAGTTGTGTATAGTGTCGTGTATAGTAGTGTATAGTGTAGTGTATAGTAGTGTATAGTGTAGTGTATAGTAGTGTATATTAGCGTAGTATATAGTAGTGTATAGTAGTGAAGACAAAGAGTGACTATAAAGAAATGAGTTTGCCATCCAGAGCATGAACAATTTACTTGGCAGAGCAAATCCGTGCCGACTTCCAAGCATGTGACTGGTGAGATGCCAGAGTGGAGCTTGTATGTTCCTCTCACAGTTCTGGTGAGTGTGTGATTGGTGTGTGTGTTGTGTGTGTGGTGTGTTGTGTGAGTGGTGTGTTGTGTTGTGTGTGTTGTGTGTGTGTGAGTGGTGTGTTTGTGAGTGGTGTGTGAGTGGTGTGTGTGTGTTGTGTGTGGAGGGTGTTGTGTATGTGGTGTGTTGTGTGTGAGTGGTGTGTGTTTGTGAGTGGTGTGTGAGTGGTGTGTGTGTGTTTGTGAGTGGTGTGTGTTGAGTGTTTTTGTGAGTGGTGTGTGTGTGTGTGTTGTGTGTGAGGGGTGTGTGTGTGTGTGGAGTTTGTGTGGTGTGTGTGTGTTGTGTGTGAGTGGCGTGTTTGTGTTGTGTGTGTGATTGGTGTGTGTGTTGTGTGTGGAGTGTGTGTGAGTGGTGTGTGTGAGTGGTGTGTGTGGTGTGTGTGGAGTGTGAGTGGAGTGTGTGATTGTGTTGTGTGTGATTGAGAAGTGTGTGAGTGATTGTCTTGTGTGTGAGTGGAGTGTGTGTGATTGTGTTGTGAGTGGCGTGTGTGATTGTGTTGTGTGCGTGTGTGTTGTGTGTGGTCTGTGTGTGAGTGGTGTGTGTGATTGTGTTGTGTGTGTGTGATTGAGTGTGTGTGTGATTGTGTTGTGTGTGAGTGGAGTGTGTGTAATTGGTTTGTGTGTGGTTTGGTGTGTGTGTGTTGTGTGTGTGAGGTGTGTGTGTTGTGTGTGTGATTGGTGTGTGTGTTGTGTGTGGAATGTGTGTGATTGTGTTGTGTGTGGAGTGTGTGTGAGTGGAGTGTGTGATTGTGTTGTGTGTGATTGAGTAGTGTGTGATTATGTTGTGTGTGGGTGGAGTGTGTGATTGGTGTGTGTGTTGTGTGTGTGATTGTGTTGTGTGATTGAGCAGTGTGTGTGATTGTGAGGTGTGTGTGTGTGATTGTGTTGTGTGTGTGATTGAGTAGTGTGTGTGATTGTGTTGTGTGTGAGTAGTGTGTGAGTGGAGTGTGAGTCGTGTGTGAGTGGAGTGTGTGTGAGTAGTGTTGTGAGTGGTGTGTGTGTGTGTTGTGTGTGGAGTGTGTGTGAGTGGAGTGTGGAATGTGTGTGTGTGTGATTGAATAGTGTGTGATTGTGTTGTGTGATTGTGTGTGTTATTGAATAGTGTGTGTGATTGAGTAGTGTGTGTGATTGAGTAGTGTGTGAGTGTGATTGTGTGTGATTGTGAGTGGTGTGTGTGTGTGATTGAGTAGTGTGAGTGGTGTGTGTGTGAGTGTGATTGAGTAGTGCGTGTGAGTGTGAGTGGTGTGTGTGTGTGTGTGATTGAGTAGTGTGTGATTGTGAGTAGTGTGTGCGTGATTGAGTAGTGTTGTGTGAGTGGAGTGTGTGTTATTGAGTAGTGTGTGTGATTTTGGAGTGTGTGATTGAGTAGTGCGTGTGTGATTGTGAGTGGAGTGTGTGTAATTGTGAGTGGAGTGTGTGTGATTGTGTGTGATTGTGAGTGGTGTGTGTGTGTGATTGAGTAGTGTGTGATTGTGGAGTGAGTGGTGTGTGATTGTGAGTGGAGTGTGTGATTGTGTGTGTGATTGTGAGTGGTGTGTGTGTGATCGAGTAGTGTGTGTTATATATTTAAGTCGTGGTTTCTCTACACTTGCGAAACGTGGACCCCCCTAATGGAACATCTTCGCCGGTTAGAAACATTTAGGCTGGCCTGTCTACGATCCATCCTGGGTTTAACCAGGCTGGATTGTGTGAGGAGCTCACAAATCCTTGAAAGATCTGGGCAAGGTCCCATCGGTGAGCTCCTCCGGCAGGCAAGGCTGCGATGGCTGGGTCATGTAGCCCGCATGCCCAGCCACCGCATGCCGAAACAGCTTTTGTTTGGCCGGATCGAGGGGGCTAATCGGGCACGGCACGGGCTAGAGAAGAGATGGAGTGATGTTGTACAGAAGGACGTGGAGCTGAGTGGACTTGCCGATGACTGGTACCAGCGGTGTCAAGATCGGCCTCTGTGGAGGAGGCTCGTGAAGGATGCTACTGGGCAGTTGGAGGCAGTCGCCCTTCAACAACAACGGAGGGCGGAGGAGCGACGCTCACAACAATGAGCGGAGCGCCGGGTGGCTGAAGCAGATTGGCACAGTAGGGGGCACAGGTGGTGCATCAGCCAGTCATCTCGGCCATCTCAGTCAGTCGACCCGTGGCACCTGGGTCTGCCCCGTGACCTCCTGTCAGCGGGCGTTCGACACTTCACGCGGCCTCAAGGTGCACATGGCCTGGCACAAGCGTCATGGTGACGTCACCGCCACTTAGTGGCGAATGGCGGTTGTTGTTGTGTGACTGTGTGTGATTGTGAGTGGAGTGTGTGTGATTGAGTAGTGTGTGATTGAGTGGAGTGTGTGTGATTGAGTTGTGTGAGTGGAGTGTGTGTGATTGTGAATGGAGTGTGTTGCGTGTGATTGTGATGTAGTGTTGTGTGGGTGATTGTGAGTGAGGCGTGTGTTCTTTCTCTCTCCCCGTTCTGTGAAGTGTATGGTCAACTTCTTTTGCACCGTACGTAGCCGACAGCGCTAATCAGAGGTGCAGGGGGAAGGACTTAAACTATTTGTAAGATGCCTCCCTGTTCTGTAGTGTGAATCTTTTACACACTCATACACTCACCCACTCACACTCACACTACAACCGCCATTCGCCACTAAGTGGCGGTGACATCCCCACGACGCTTGTGCCAGGACATGTGCACTTTGAGGCCACGTGGAGTGTCGAAAGCCCGCTGGCAGGTCACGGGGCAGGCCCAGGTGCCACGGGTCGACTGAGATGACTGGCTGATGCACCACCTGTGCCCCCTACTGCGCCAACCTGCTGTGCTTTAGCCACCCGGCGCTCCGCTCGTTGTTGTGAGCGTCGCTCCTCCGCCCTCCGTTGTTGTTGGAGGGCGACTACCTCCAACTGCCCAGTAGCCTCCTCCAGAGGCCGATCTTGACACCGCTGGTACCAGTCATCGGCAAGTCCACTCAGCTCCACGTCCATCTGTACCACATCACTCCATCTCTTCTCTAGCCCGTGCCGCGCCCGTTTAGCCCCCTCGATCCGGCCGAACAAAAGCTGTTTCGGCATGCGGTGGCTGGGCATGCGGGCTACATGACCCAGCCATCGCAGCCTTGCCCGCCGGAGGAGCTCACCGATGGGACCTTGCCCAGATCTTTCAAGGATTTGTGAGCTCCTCACACAATCCAGTCTGGTTAAACCCAGGATGGCTCGTAGGCAGGCCAGCCTAAATGTTTCTAACCGGCGAAGATGTTCCATTAGGGGGGTTCACGTTTTGCAAGCGTAGAGAAAGGAGGGAATGACCGTGGCCGAGAAGACCTGAAGCTTAGTGTGGAGCGACAGACCAGGTAGCTTCCACACAGCGTTACGCAACCGATGAAAAGATATTGCCGCTCGACTGATTCGGAGTGAGATCTCTGCTGTTCAACTGGAACCAGTCATAAGCACACTTCCCAGGTATGGGAAACTCTCCACTCTCTCCACAACTGCCCCATCACCGATTGGGAGTTGTGGGGGTGGAGTGCCTGATGGTACAAAATACCCAGGCAGGTGCTTAGTTGTGGTGGGGCTGATGGTAAGGCCCCATCTCTTAGTGGCACGCTCCAGTCTCAGCAGCAGCGTCTCCAACTCCTCCTCTGAATGAGCAGCTATTACCAAATCAGCATACATAACGTGGTTGAGCAATAGGGAGCCATCCCTTGACCGCACCCGGGCATCGATCAGCCTCCCATTACATCTGTACCTTATGGAGATTCCCCCGGTACAGCTATTGAAGGCTTCACGAACTACGTGGTCAAAATAGATGTTAAATAATGTGGGAGCCAGAGGACATCCCTGTCGCACCCTAAGGTGTACAGGGAAAGGCTCGGACTCCCGGCCACGTAGTTTTACCCGGGCCCGCTCACCATCATGAAGGTCCTTAATGATCGTGAGTAGAGGGTCAGGTACTCCAAAAGCACGAAGAACAACCCAGAGCCCAGGCCTATTGATGGTATCATAGGCCTTGACCAGGTCGATAAAGCACTCACCCACTCACACACTCACTCACACACTCACCCACTCACTCACCCACTCTCTCACCCACACACTCACTCAAGCACTCACCCACACTCACTCACTCAGTCACTCTATCACTCACTCACCCACTCACACATACACACTCACTTACACACTCACACATCCACTCACACACTCACACACGCACTCACCCACTCACACACGCACTCACACACACACTCACTCACCCACTCACACACCCACTCACTCACTAAATCACCCACTCACTCACACACACACCCACTCACTCACTAAATCACCCACTCACTCACACACACACCCACTCACCCACTCACTCACTCACCCACACACTCACCCAGTGGCGGTGGCGTCACCACGGCGCTTGTGCCAGGCTAGGTGCACGTTAAGGCCACGTGAAGTGTCAAAACGACCGCTGGCAGGTTATGGGGCAGACCCAGCAGGTGCCACGGGTTGACCGACCGAGACGAGTGACCGATGCACCACCTGTGCCCACTACTGTGCCAGGCTAGGTGCACCACCTGTGCCCACTACTGTGCCACCTTGCTGTGTTTTAGCCACCCGGCGCTCCGCTCGGTGTTGTGAGCTTCGCTGCTGGAGAGCGACTGCCTCCATCTGGAGATCCGCAAGCCTCTCCTCAGCGTGCCTGGCAAGGCGATGCTGAATAATCCTTGCCAGGACCTTTCCCGGCACACTGAGGAGTGAGATGCCCCTGTAGTTGTTACAGTCTGTGCGGTCCCCCTTCTTAAAGAAGGGGGACCACCAGGACATCCTTCCAATCCTGCGTAACCCGTCCAGTGGTCCAGACTGTTGTTATGATGTCATGTAGGGTAGTCTGTGACACAAACGCCGCCCTCCCTCAGCATTTCGCTTGGGAGATCATCTCTGCCCGCTGCCTTTCCTGGTCTCAGACTCCGGATCGCCTTCAGTACTTCCTCAACAGATGGCACCTCAGCCAGCCATTCACAGGGGGTGACTTCTTTCAATATTTGAGGCACCGCAGCCTCAGCAGGGTCATCCTCACTTTGTGCCACGATGTTTTCCGGGCTGAGGGACCTAGCAGAAATGCTCAGCAAAATCTGCAAACCTGTTCCTGAGGGTTCGGAGATCGGATCACCTTTTTTTCCACAAATGATGGTGATTGGTGTGGCGCTGCAGGTTACTTTTTTGATGGCGTTAAAAAGTGATTCGTGATCGCGGGCCACTGAGCCAGACTCCATCTCCTGAGCAAACCCACAACCACCACCCCATCCTCGCAGCGCCTCACGGCTCTCCGAACCTCCGAGCGAAGGCAGCGGTAGGTAAGCCTCCTCAATCTCCGACGTGGGATGCTGTAGCCGACGACAGTGGGCCCTGTCGCTTTTTCCTCAGCCATCCTGAACGCCTCCACCCCCCACTCCGTCGGCCAGGCTCTCCGGGGGGGAGGTCTGGACCGCGTACCCAAAGCAGCCATTGCATCCGCACGAGCCCTTCCCCCCCTCCCACAGCATCGCTCACATCCACCACGCTCGTCACCGTCCGGCAGTGGCGATGCGGTTAAGGGGGTGGTTGTTGTCTTTTGGCTCGCTCGCACACTCGCCCAAACAGCGTCATTTCGCAAGCGCTCAGAGATGTGTATTTCACGGTTTTTTTTTTCGTTTCGTTTTTGCCTGCCGGAGACATCGAAGAGACGAGAGGGTGCCCCCTGTGAAGGTGGAGACCGGTGGGACGCGAAGATGGATGAGCACACGGAGGGATACCGCACGTGGTGGTGGTGGTGGCGGTGGTGGTGGTGGTGGTGGTGGCGGTGGTGGTGGCGGTGGTGGTGGTGGTGGAGGCGGTGGTGGAGGCGGTGGTGGTGGTGGTGGTGGAGGCGGTGGTGGTGGTGGTGGTGGAGGTGGTGGAGGCGGTGGTGGTGGTGGTGGTGGCGGTGGTGGTGGTGGTGGTGGAGGCGGTGGTGGAGGCGGTAGTGGTGGCGGTGGTGGAGGTGGTGGTGGTGGAGGCGGTGGTGGAGGCGGTGGTGGTGGTGGTGGTGGAGGCGGTGGTGGAGGCGGTGGTGGCGGTGGTGGTGGTGGTGGTGGTGGTGGTGGAGGCGGTGGTGGTGGTGGTGGAGGCGGTGGTGGAGGCGGTAGTGGTGGTGGTGGTGGAGGTGGAGGCGGTGGTGGAGGCGGTGGTGGAGGCGGTAGTGGTGGTGGTGGTGGAGGTGGAGGCGGTGGTGGAGGCGGTGGTGGAGGCGGTAGTGGTGGAGGTGGTGGTGGAGGCGGTGGTGGTGGTGGAGGCGGTAGTGGTGGCGGCGTCCTGGGGACTAAACAATGCCTGGGGAGGTGACGGAGAGCGCCAAAAGACTCGCACACAGAGAGACTCGCACCGAGGGAGACTCACAGTGAGAGAGGGGTCTAGGAGGGGTCTAGGGAGGGTCTAGGGAGGGTCTACTAGGGAGGGTCTAGGGGGGTCTAGGGGGGTCTAGGGGGGGTCTAGGGGGGACTAGGGGGGTCTAGGGGGGTCTAGGGGGGTCTAGGGAGGGTCTAGGGAGGGTCTAGGGGGGTCTAGGGGGTCTAGGGGGGTCTAGGAGGGGTCTAGGGGGGTCTAGGAGGGGTCTAGGGGGGCCTAGGGGGGCCTAGGGGGGTCTAGGAGGGGTCTAGGGGGGTCTAGGGAGGGTCTAGGGGGTCTAGGGGGGTCTAGGAGGGGTCTAGAGGGGCCTAGGGGGGTCTAGGAGGGTCTAGGGGGGTCTAGGAGGGGTATAGGGGGGTCTAGGAGGGGTATAGGGGGGGTCTAGGAGGGGTTTAGGGGGGTCTAGGGGGGTCTAAGGAGGTCTAGGGGGGGTCTAGGAGGGGTCTAGGGGGGTCTAGGGGGGGTCTAGGGAGGGTCTAGGGGGATCTAGGGGGGTCTAGGGGGGTCTAGGAGGGGTATAGGGGGGGTCTAGGAGGGGTTTAGGGGGGTCTAGGGGGGTCTAAGGGGGTCTAGGGGGGGTCTAGGAGGGGTCTAGGGGGGTCTAGGGGGGGTCTAGGGAGGGTCTAGGGGGATCTAGGGGGGTCTAGGGGGGGTCTAGGGGGGTTCTAGGGGGGTCTAGGGGGGTTCTAGGGGGGTCTAGGGGGCTCTAGGGGGTCCCGGCGGCCCCTCCAGCATCTCCGGAGTCATTTGGCTCCAGGTCCATGTCGGGCTCCGTGAGCTCTGCGGTGAGTTCGGCGGCGGTGCTGCTGGTGGTGGTGTTGGTGTTGGTGGTGGTGTTGGTGGTGGTGTTGGTGGTGGTGTTGGTGGCGGTGAGTGCGGCGAGTTCGGCGAGCGTGGAGGAGGTCTCCTCTGAGAAGGGCGCCAGGCGGATGGGGGTGACACGGTGGTGGAGTTGGTGGTTGTGCTGCAGGAGGAAGGGGATGGGTCGGCCCAACGTGCCGCTGGACGAGGAGGTGACGGTGCGGGCCGTGATGGCGGCGGTGGTGGCGGTGGAGGCGGTGGAGGCAGTGGAGGCGGTGGTGGAGGCGGTGGAGGCGGTGGTGGTGGACTCCACACTCGAGTCCAGAGGGCGGATTCCACTCACTGTGATCGGTGGGGTAGGAGGGGAGAGGAGGTGTGGACATTGAATTAGTTTGCACCGTACACGAAGCCACTCACTCACCCTCACACTCACTCACTCACTCACCCTCACCCACCCATTCACACCCTCACCCACTCACTTACCCACTCACCCTCACCCATTCACCCACTCACTCCTCACACTCACTCACCCTCACCCATTCACCCACTTACCTACCCACCCACCCACTCACCCTCACCCACTTACCCACTCACCCTCACCCACCCACTCACTCACTCACTCACCCACCCTCACCCACTCACCCTCACCCACCCACTCACTCACTCACTCACCCACCCTCACCCACTCACCCTCACCCACTCACCCTCACCCACTCACCCTCACCCACTCACCCTCACCCACTCACCCTCACACCCACTCACCCACACACCCACCCTCACCCACCCACTCACCTACCCACCCACTCACCTACCCACCCACCCACTCACCTACCCACCCACCCACTCACCTACCCACCCACCCACCCACTCACCCTCACCCACCCACTCACCCTCACCCACCCACTCACCTACCCACCCACTCACCTACCCACCCACCCACTCACCTACCCACCCACCCACCCACTCACCCTCACCCACTCACCCACTCACCCTCACCCACTCACCCTCACACACCCACTCACCCTCACCCACCCACTCACCTACCCACTCACCCTCACCCACTCACCCTCACCCACTCACCCTCACCCACCCACTCACCCTCACCCACTCACACTCACCCTCACACACTCACCCTCACCCACTCACTCACTCACTCACCCACCCCAAACACCCACACACCCTCACCCACTCACCCTCACCCACTCACCCTCACCCACTCACCCTCACCCACTCACCCTCACCCACTCACCCTCACACACCCACTCACCCTCACCCACCCACTCACCTACCCACTCACCCTCACCCACCCACCCACCCCCCCACCCACCCACCCACCACCCCCACCCACCAGAGCTGCTATCTGCGTCCCGCTGTGCCTGCTCTGCCCCCAGCAATGCCACCATGGACAAGTGGTCATTGTAGCAGCTCAGCATCTCCTGCTTTGTCTCTGGGCCTGGGCGGTGGGGGGGGTGGGGGGGTGGGGGGGGGTGGGGGGGGTGGGGAGGGTGGGGGGGGTGGGGGGGAGAAAGTACAGCAAGCGGGTTCACTCACTGCAGTGGCTATGAGACCTCGCCTGGTACACAGGAGGTGTCGTGGGTGAGATGTTGACTACCTCGCCTGGTACACAGGAGGTGTCGTGCTGGTGAGATGTTGACTACCTCGCCTGGTACACAGGAGGTCGTGGGTGAGATGTTGACTACCTCGCCTGGTACACAGGAGGTGTCGTGGGTGAGATGTTGACTACCTCGCCTGGTACACAGGAGGTGTCGTGGGTGAGATGGTGACTACCTCGCCTGGTACACAGGAGGTTGTGGGTGAGATGTTGACTACCTCGCCTGGTACACAGGAGGTCGTGCTGGTGAGATGTTGACCACCTCGCCTGGTACACAGGAGGTCGTGCTGGTGAGATGTTGACTACCTCGCCTGGTACACAGGAGGTCGTGCTGGTGAGATGTTGACCACCTCGCCTGGTACACAGGAGGTCGTGGGTGAGATGTTGACCACCTCGCCTGGTACACAGGAGGTGTCGTGGGTGAGATGTTGACTACCTCGCCTGGTACACAGGAGGTCGTGCTGGTGAGATGTTGACTACCTCGCCTGGTACACAGGAGGTCGTGCTGGTGAGATGTTGACCACCTCGCCTGGTACACAGGAAGTCGTGCTGGTGAGATGTTGACCACCTCGCCTGGTACACAGGAGGTCGTGCTGGTGAGATGTTGACTACCTCGCCTGGTACACAGGAGGTCGTGCGTGAGATGTTGACTACCTCGCCTGGTACACAGGAGGTGTCGTGGGTGAGATGTTGACTACCTCGCCTGGTACACAGGAGGTCGTGCTGGTGAGATGTTGACTACCTCGCCTGGTACACAGGAGGTCGTGCTGGTGAGATGTTGACTACCTCGCCTGGTACACAGGAGGTCGTGCGTGAGATGTTGACTACCTCGCCTGGTACACAGGAAGTCGTGCTGGTGAGATGTTGACCACCTCGCCTGGTACACAGGAGGTCGTGCTGGTGAGATGTTGACTACCTCGCCTGGTACACAGGAGGTGTCGTGGGTGAGATGTTGACTACCTCGCCTGGTACACAGGAGGTCGTGCTGGTGAGATGTTGACTACCTCGCCTGGTACACAGGAGGTCGTGCTGGTGAGATGTTGACCACCTCGCCTGGTACACAGGAAGTCGTGCTGGTGAGATGTTGACCACCTCGCCTGGTACACAGGAGGTCGTGCTGGTGAGATGTTGACTACCTCGCCTGGTACACAGGAGGTCGTGCGTGAGATGTTGACTACCTCGCCTGGTACACAGGAGGTGTCGTGGGTGAGATGTTGACTACCTCGCCTGGTACACAGGAGGTCGTGCTGGTGAGATGTTGACTACCTCGCCTGGTACACAGGAGGTCGTGCTGGTGAGATGTTGACTACCTCGCCTGGTACACAGGAGGTCGTGCGTGAGATGTTGACTACCTCGCCTGGTACACAGGAAGTCGTGCTGGTGAGATGTTGACCACCTCGCCTGGTACACAGGAGGTCGTGCTGGTGAGATGTTGACTACCTCGCCTGGTACACAGGAGGTCGTGCTGGTGAGATGTTGACTACCTCGCCTGGTACACAGGAGGTGTCGTGGGTGAGATGTTGACTACCTCGCCTGGTACACAGGAGGTCGTGCTGGTGAGATGTTGACTACCTCGCCTGGTACACAGGAGGTCGTGGGTGAGATGTTGACTACCTCGCCTGGTACACAGGACGTTGTGGGTGAGATGTTGACTACCTCGCCTGGTACACAGGAGGTCGTGCTGGTGAGATGTTGACTACCTCGCCTGGTACACAGGAGGTCGTGCTAGTGAGATGTTGACCACCTCGCCTGGTACACAGGAGGTCGTGCTGGTGAGATGTTGACTACCTCGCCTGGTACACAGGAGGTCGTGCTGGTGAGATGTTGACTACCTCGCCTGGTACACAGGAGGTCGTGGGTTCCATCCTGACCCCTGACGATGTCTGAGTGAGTGGGTGAGATGTTGACTACCTCGCCTGGTGTACAGGAGGTCGTGGGTTCCATCCTGACCCCTGGCGATGTCTGAGTGAGTGGGTGAGATGTTGACTACCTCGCCTGGTGTGCAGGAGGTCGTGGGTTAGTGAGTGGGTGGTTGAGCGGGTGAGCGGGCGGGTGAGTTAGCGGATGAGCGGGTGAGCGAGTGGTTGAGTTAGCGAGTGAGTTGGTGAGTGAGCGGGTGAGTTAGCGGATGAGCGAGTGAGCCAGTGGGTGAGTTAGCGAGTGAGTGAGCGGGTGAGCGAGCAGTGAGCGAGTGGGTGAGTTAGCGAGTGGGTGGGTGAGTGAGTGAGCGAGTGAGTTGGTGAGTGAGCGGGTGAGTGAGCGGGTGAGCGAGTAAGCCAGTGGGTGAGTGAGTTGGTGAGCGAGCGGGTGAGTGGGTGAGTGAGTGAGCGGGTAAGCGAGCGGGTGAGCAAGCGGGTGAGCGAGTGGGTGAGTTAGCGAGCGAGCGGGTGAGCGAGCAGGTGAGTTGGTGAGTGAGTGAGCGGGTGAGTGGGTGGGTGAGCGGGTGAGTGGGTGAGCGAGTGGGTGAGCGAGTGAGTGGGTGAGTGAGCGAGTGAGTTGGTGAGTGAGCGGGTGAGTTAGCGAGTGGGTGGGTGAGCGAGCGGGTGAGTGGGTGAGTGAGTGGGTGAGTGAGCGGGTGAGCGAGTGAGCCAGTGGGTGAGCGAGCGGGTGAGCGAGCGGGTGAGCGGTGAGTGAGCGGGTGAGTGAGCGGGTGAGTGAGCGGGTGAGCGAGTGAGCCAGTGGGTGAGCGAGCGGGTGAGCGACTACCAACATATGGCTCCATCTCGCCCACGTAGAGCTCCGTGCAGCTGGCCAGCATGTTGAGTGAGAAGGTGTCATCCCGCCGGAGTCCCAGCGCCTGGTGGGGCGACGAGACGCAGCGAGAGGGTGACGTTGGCATGGTGACGTTGTCATGGTGACGTTGGCATGGTGACGTTGGCATGGTGACGTTGTCATGGTGACGTTGGCATGGTGACGTTGTCATGGTGACGTTGTCATGGTGACGTTGACATGGTGACGTTGTCATGGTGACGTTGTCATGGTGACGTTGACATGGTGACGTTGTCATGGTGACGTTGTCATGGTGACGTTGACATGGTGACGTTGTCATGGTGACGTTGTCAGGGTGACGTTGGCATGGTGACGTTGGCATGGTGACGTTGTCATGGTGACGTTGACATGGTGACGTTGTCATGGTGACGTTGTCATGGTGACGTTGACATGGTGACGTTGTCATGGTGACGTTGTCATGGTGACGTTGTCAGGGTGACGTCATGGTGACGTGGCGAGGGTGACGTGGCGAGGGTGACGTGGCGAGGGTGACGTAGTGAGGGCGACGTTGTCATGGTGACGTAGTGAGGGTGACGTTGTCATGGTGACGTCGCGAGGGTGAAGTTGTCATGGTGACGCAGCGAGAGGGTGACGTTGTCATGGTGACGTTGTAATGGTGACGTGGCGAGGGTGACGTTGTCAGGGTGACGTAGTGAGGGTGACGTTGTAATGGTGACGTGGCGAGGGTGACGTTGTCATGGTGACGTAGCGAGGGTGACGTTGTCAGGGTGACGTGGCGAGGGTGAAGTTGTCAGGGTGACGTTGTCAGGGTGACGTGGCGAGGGAGACGTTGTCATGGTGACGTTGTCATGGTGACGTCAGGGTGACGTTGTCATGGTGACGTTGTCATGGTGACGTTGTCAGGGTGAAGTTGTCAGGGTGACGTTGTCAGGGTGACGTAGTGAGGGTGACGTTGTCATGGTGACGTAGCGAGGGTGAAGTTGTCATGGTGACGCAGCGAGAGGGTGACGTTGTCATGGTGACGTTGTAATGGTGACGTGGCGAGGGTGACGTTGTCAGGGTGACGTAGTGAGGGTGACGTTGTAATGGTGACGTGGCGAGGGTGACGTTGTCATGGTGACGTAGCGAGGGTGACGTTGTCAGGGTGACGTGGCGAGGGTGAAGTTGTCAGGGTGACGTTGTCAGGGTGACGTGGCGAGGGAGACGTTGTCATGGTGACGTTGTCATGGTGACGTCAGGGTGACGTTGTCATGGTGACGTTGTCATGGTGACGTTGTCAGGGTGACGTTGTCATGGTGACGTTGTCATGGTGACGTTGTCAGGGTGACGTTGTCATGGTGACGTTGTCAGGGTGACGTTGTCATGGTGACGTTGTCAGGGTGACGTGGCGAGAGTGACGTGGTGAGGGTGACGTTGTCATGGTGACGTTGTCATGGTGACGTTGTCATGGAGACGTTGTCAGGGTGACGTTGTCATGGTGACGTGGCGAGCACCTTGTGGAAGTGGTCGATGGCCGACTTGAAGTGTCCGGTGAGGGCCAACACGTACCCCAGCGAGGCGTAGGTGGACGAGTTCTGTGGCACAAGCATCATGGCCTGCTGGTGGTACTCCAGCGCCTCCTCATAGCGCCTGCACACGGCGGCGGGGCGGGGGGGGGATCATCCAGTTCACCATGGGAGCGAGCTTGTGAGTGGGTGGGTGAGTGGGTGGGTGAGTGGGTGGGTGAGTGGGTGGGTGAGTGGGTGGGTGAGTGGGTGAGTGGGTGGGTGAGTGGGTGGGTGAGTGGGTGAGTGGGTGGGTGGGTGAGTGGGTGGGTGAGTGAATGGGTGAGTGGGTGAGTAGGTGAGTGGGTGAGTGAGTGGGTGAGTGGGTGGGTGGGTGGGTGAGTGGGTGAGTGGGTGAGTGGGTGGGTGAGTGGGTGAGTGGGTGGGTGAGTGGGTGAGTGGGTGGGTGGGTGAGGGCGTGAGTGAGTAGGTGAGTGGGTGGGTGAGAAGGTGAGGGCGTGGGCGAGTAGGTGAGTGGGTGAGGCCGTGAGTGAGGAGGTGAGTGAGTGCGTGAGTAGGTGAGTGGGTGGGTGAGTAGGTGAGTGGGTGGGTGAGTAGGTGAGTGCGTGGTTGAGTGGGTGAGAGTGTGAGTGAGGAGGTGAGGAGGTGAGGGCGTGAGTGAGGAGGTGATTGGTGCCGGACTCACTGCAGCTTGCGACACACGTGCCCTAGATTGTTCAAAAGAGGCTCCCACTTTTCGGCTGTGACCTGTGACACGCAAACGCACAGGTGAGCGGGTGGTGAGGTGAGTGGGTGGGTTGGTGGTGAGGTGAGTGGGTGGGTTGGTGGTTAGGTGAGCAGCTGGTTAGGTGAGTAAGTGGTTGAGTGGGTGGTTAGGTGAGTAAGTGGTTGAGTGGGTGGTTAGGTGAGTAAGTGGTTGAGTGGGTGGGTTGGTGAGTGGGTGGGTTGGTGGTTAGGTGAGTGGATGAGTGGGTGAGACGGTTGGTGAGCAGGCGAGTGGGTGAGCGGGTGAGTGTGTGGGTGGGTGGGTGAGCGGGTGAATGGTTGGGTGAGTGAGTGGTTAGGTGCGTGGGTGGGCGAGTGGGTGGTTAGGTGGTTGAGTGAGGGGTAGGTAGGTAGGTGAGTGGATGGTTAGGTGAGCAAGTGGGTGGGTAAATGAGTGAGTCGGTGATTGAGTGGGGGGTGAGTCGGTGAATGAGTGGGTAGGGTGAGTGGGTGGGTAAGTGCGTGGGTGGGTGCGTGGGTGGGTGCGTGGGTGGGTGAGTGGGTGGTTGAGTGGGTGAGTGGGTGAGTGGGTGGGTGGGTGAGTGGGTGGGTGAGTGAGTGGTTGGTGGGTGGGTGAGTGGGTGAGTGGGTGGGTAAGTGCGTGGGTAGGTGAGTGGGTTGGTGAGTGAGTTGGTGAGTGAGTGTGTGGGTGGGTGTGTGCGTGGGTGAGTGGGTGGTTGAGTGGGTGGGTGGGTGAGTAGGTGAGTGGGTGGGTGAGTAGGTGAGTGGGTGGGTGGATTGGGGTGAGTGAGTGTGTGGGTGCGTGGGTGGGTGAGTGGGTGGTTGAGTGGGTTGGTGAGTAGGTGAGTGGGTGGGTGAGTGAGTGGGTGGATTGGGTGAGTGAGTGTGTGGGTGGGTGCGTGGGTGGGTGAGTGGGTGGTTGAGTGGGTGGGTGAGTAGGTGGGTGAGTGAGTGGGTTGGGTGAGTGAGCGCGTGGGTGTGTGGGTTCGTGAGGGAGTGCGTGGGTGGGTGAGCAGGCGGGTGGGTAAGTGGGTGGGTTGGTGAGTGAGTACCTCATTCCCTATGGCCTTGATCTTGCTCAGTGCATCTGTAAAATGTTTGTGCGCTGCCTTCCAGCTGCGTGGGGCACAGGAGAGACAAAGGTGGCTGAGACCACCAACACATAGAGACCCGCAACCCACACAGAGACCCAAAGACTCACACAGAGACACAGACTCACCACACAGAGACCCACAGACTCACTCACACAGAGACCCACAGACTCACTCACACAGAGACCCACAGACTCACCACACAGAGACCCACAGACTCACCACACAGAGACACAGACTCACTCACACAGAGACCCACAGACTCACCACACAGAGACCCACAGACTCACACAGAGACCCACAGACTCACCACATAGAGACACAGACTCACTCACACAGTGACCCACAGACTCACCACACAGAGACCCACAGACTCACCACACAGAGACCCACAGACTCATCACACAGAGACCCACAGACTCACCACACAGAGGCCCAAAGACTCACACAGAGACCCACAGACTCACCACACAGAGACCCACAGACTCATCACACAGAGACCCACAGACTCACCACACAGAGACCCAAAGACTCACACAGAGACCCACAGACTCACCACACAGAGACCCACAGACTCACTCACACAGAGACCCACAGACTCACCACACAGAGACCCACAGACTCACCACATAGACCCACAGACTCACCACACAGAGACCCACAGACTCACCACACAGAGACCCACAGACTCACCACACAGAGACCCACAGACTCATCACACAGAGACCCACAGACTCACCACACAGAGACCCACAGACTCACACAGAGACCCACAGACTCACCACACAGAGACCCACAGACTCACCACACAGAGACCCACAGACTCACCACACAGAGACCCAAAGACTCACTCACACGGAGACCCAAAGACTCATCACACAGAGACCCACAGACTCACCACACTGAGACCCACAGACTCACCACACAGAGACCCACAGACTCACCACACAGAGACCCACAGACTCACCACACAGAGACCCACAGACTCACCACACAGAGACCCACAGACTCACTCACATAGAGACCCACCCCACCCGACCCCATGCCCCCTGCAGTGACCTCACTTCTCGTTCTGGAAGGCGACGACCCCCATCTCGTGCAGCACGAAGGGGTCATCGGGGGCGATGCTCAGCGCCTTGCTGAAGAACCGCTCGGCCAGCCGCGGATTGTTGGTGAGGCCGTACTCCAGGCCGATGTACAGGAGCGGCAGGTGGCACCTGGGGTGGCGGGCGTGGCGGGTGGGGGTGAGGAGGAGTGGGTGAGTGGGTGGGTGAGCGTGCGGGCGAGCGAGTGGGTGAGCGTGCGGGTGAGCGAGTGAGCGAGTGGGTGAGCGTGCGGGTCGGTGAGCGAGTGGGTGAGTGGCGGGTGAGCGAGCGAGCGAGTGAGCGAGTGGTTGAACGTACGAGTGGGTGAGCGTGCGGGTGAGCGTGCGGGCGAGTGGGTGAGCGTGCGGCTGAGTGAGCGAGCGAGTGGGTGAGCGTGCGGCTGATTGAGCGAGCGACTGGTTGAGCGTGCGGGTGAGCATGTGCGCGAGTGGGTGAGCGTGCGGGTGAGCATGTGCGCGAGTGGGTGAGCGTGCGGGTGAGCATGTGCGCGAGTGGGTGAGCGTGCGGGTGAGTGAGCAAGTGGGTGAGCGTGCTGGTGAGCGTGCGGGCGAGTGGTTGAGTGTGCGGGTGAGTGAGCGAGTGGGTGAGCGTGCGGGCGAGTGAGTGGGTGAGCGAGTGGGTGAGAGTGCGGGTGAGTGAGTGAGCGTGCGGGTGAGCGTGCGGGTGAGCGAGCGAGTGAGTGGGTGAGCGTGCGGGTGAGCGTGCGGGTGAGCGAGCGAGTGAGTGAGTGGTTGAGCGTGCGGGTGAGTGAGTGGTTGAACGTGCGAGTGGGTGAGCGTGCGGGTGAGCGTGCGGGTGAGTGAGTGGGTGAGCGTGCGGGCGAGAGGGTGAGCGAGCGAGCGAGTGGGTGAGCGTGCGGGTGAGCGTGCGGACGAGTGGGTGAGCGAGCGAGTGAGCGAGTGGGTGAGCGTGCGGGTGAGCGTGCGGGCGAGTGAGTCACCCTCGCATGAGCTGCGCTGCGGTGAAGTAGGCCGCCATAGCCTGGTCGTGCTCACTCTCCACGGCAAACGAGTGGCCAAACGCGATCCACGCCGGGCCAAACATGCGGTCCAGAGAGGTGGACTTACTGTGGGAGGAACGCAGTCACTCACTCACTCACTCAGACAATCACTCAGTCAATCACTCACACTCCATCACTCACTCGCTCACTCACTCACTCAGACAATCACTCACACTCACTCAGTCACTCAGTCACTCACTCACTCAGACAATCACTCAATCACTCACTCACTCGCTCACTCACTCAGACAATCACTCACACTCCATCAGTCTCTCAATCACTCAATCACTCCATCAGTCACTCACTCGCTCACTCAGACAATCACTCACACTCCATCAGTCTCTCAATCACTCAATCACTCCATCAGTCACTCACTCACTCACTCAGACAATCACTCCATCACTCCATCAGTCACTCACTCACTCAGACAATCACTCAGTCAATCACTCACACTCCATCACTCACTCGCTCACTCACTCACTCAGACAATCACTCACACTCACTCACTCGCTCACTCACTCACTCAGTCACTCACTCAGTCAATCACTCACACTCCATCACTCACTCACTCACTCAGACAATCACTCAATCACTCCATCAGTCACTCACTCACTCAGACAATCACTCACACTCCATCACTCACTCACTCACTCAGACAATCACTCAATCACTCCATCACTCACTCACTCAGTCAATCACTCACACTCACACTCCATCACTCACTAGCTCACTCACTCAGACAATCACTCACACTTCACACTCCATCACTCACTAGCTCACTCACTCAGACAATCACTCACACTCCATCACTCACTCGCTCACTCACTCACTCAGACAATCACTCACACTCACTCACTCGCTCACTCACTCACTCAGTCACTCACTCACTCACTCAGACAATCACTCAATCACTCCATCACTCACTCACTCACTCAGACAATCACTCACACTCCATCACTCACTAGCTCACTCACTCAGTCAATCACTCACACTCCATCACTCACTCGCTCACTCACTCACTCAGACAATCACTCACACTCACTCACTCGCTCACTCACTCACTCAGTCACTCACTCACTCACTCAGTCAATCACTCACACTCCATCACTCACTCACTCACTCACTCAGACAATCACTCAATCACTCCATCAGTCACTCACTCACTCAGACAATCACTCACACTCCATCACTCACTCACTCACTCAGACAATCACTCAATCACTCCATCACTCACTCACTCAGTCAATCACTCACACTCCATCACTCACTAGCTCACTCACTCAGACAATCACTCACACTCACACTCCATCACTCACTAGCTCACTCACTCAATCACTCACACTCCATCACTCACTAGCTCACTCACTCAGACAATCACTCACACTCACACTCCATCACTCACTAGCTCACTCACTCAGACAATCACTCACACTCCATCACTCACTAGGTCACTCACTCAGACAATCACTCAATCACTCCATCAGTCACTCACTCACTCACTCAGACAATCACTCCATCACTCACTCGCTCACTCACTCAGACAATCACTCACACTCCATCAGTCACTCACTCACTCACTCAGACAATCACTCACACTCCATCACTCACTCACTCACTCAGACAATCACTCAATCACTCCATCACTCACTAGCTCACTCACTCAGACAATCACTCACACTCACACTCCATCAGTCTCTCACTGACCCAGACAATCACTCAATCACTCCATCACTCACTAGCTCACTCACTCAGACAATCACTCACACTCACACTCCATCACTCACTCACTCAGACAATCACTCAATCACTCCATCACTCACTCACTCAGACAATCACTCAATCACTCCATCAGTCACTCACTCAGACAATCACTCCATCACTCCATCAGTCACTCACTCACTCAGACAATCACTCACACTCCATCACTCACTCACTCACTCAATCACTCAATCACTCCATCACTCACTCACTCAGACAATCACTCACACTCACACTCACTCAGTCACTCACTCACTCAGACAATCACTCAATCACTCACTCACTCAGTCAATCACTCACACTCACACTCCATCAGTCTCTCGCTCACTCACTCAGACAATCACTCCATCAATCACTCACTCACTCAGTCAATCACTCAATCACTCCATCAGTCACTCACTAGCTCACTCACTCACTCAGACAATCACTCAGTCAATCACTCCATCAGTCACTCACTAGCTCACTCACTCAGACAATCACTCAATCAGTCCATCACTCACTCACTCGCTCACCCAGACAATCACTCAGTCAATCACTCCATCAGTCACTCACTAGCTCGCTCACCCAGACAATCACTCAATCACTCCATCAGTCACTCACTCGCTCACTCAGACAATCACTCAATCACTCCATCAGTCACTCACTCGCTCATCCAGACAATCACTCAATCACTCCATCAGTCACTCACTCACTCAATTAGACAATCACTCAATCACTCCATCAGTCTCTCACTCGCTCACTCAGTTAATCACTCAATCACTCCATCAGTCTCTCACTCACTCAGTCAATCACTCAATCACTCCATCAGTCACTCACTCGCTCACCCAGACAATCACTCAATCACTCCATCAGTCACTCGCTCACTCACTCAGTCAATCACTTAATCACTCCATCAGTCTCTCACTCGCTCACTCACTCAGACAATCACTCAATCACTCCATCAGTCACTCACTCATTCAGACAATCACTCAATCACTCCATCAGTCACTCACTCGCTCACCCAGACAATCACTCAATCACTCCATCAGTCACTCACTCGCTCAGTCAATCACTCAATCACTCACAATCACACTCCATCAGTCTCTCGCTCACTCAGTCAATCACTCAATCACTCACAATCACACTCCATCAGTCTCTCGCTCACTCACCCGCTCACCCGCTCTCTCGCTCAGTCAATCGCTCAATCACTCCATCAGTCACTCTCTCACTCAGTCTCTCACTCAGTCTCTCACTCAGTCTCTCACTCAGTCAATCACTCAATCACTCGCACTCCATCAGTCTCTCACTCGCTCACCCAGACAATCACTCAATCACTCACACTCCATCAGTCTCTCACTCGCTCACCCAGACAATCACTCAATCACTCACACTCCATCAGACTCTCGCTCGCTCAATCACTCAATCACTCACACTCCATTAGGCTCTCGCTCGTTTGCCCGTTCGCTCGCTCAATCAATCATTCGCTAAGTCACTCGCTCTCCCACCTGCCTACCTGCTCACCACACACCCACACACACACCCGCCCACCTTACTCACCACACACACACTCACTCACTCACCCACACTCACTCACCCACCCACACACTCACTTACTCACTCACCCACCACCCACCCACCTTACTCACCCACACACACACTCACTCACTCACTCACCCAACCACACACCCACTCACTCACCCAACCACACACCCACTCACTCACCCACACACCCACTCACCCATCTACTCACCCACTCACTAACCCACACACCTACTCACCCATCTACTCACCCACCCACCCACCCACACATCTACTCACCCACCCACATACCCACCCACCCCACACACCCACACAACCACACACCCATCTACTCACCCACCCATCTACTCACCCACACACCTACTCACCAACCCACCCACACACCTACTCACCCACCCACTCACCCACCCACCCCACTCACCCACACAACTACTCAACCCACTCACCCACACACCTACTCACCCAACCACACACCCACACACATACTCACCCAACCACATACCCACACACCCACCCACACACACACATACTGACCCACACACACCCACACATACTCACCGCACTCACCCACACACCGACACACCTACTCACCCTAATCACCCACACACCCACACACCGACTCACCCCACTCACCCACACACCTACTCACCCAACCACACACCCACTGACCCACCCACCCCGCCCACACACCACCCACCCACCCACACACCTTACTCACCCACCCACACACCCATCCCCCCACCCACATACACACACACACACTCACCCACCCACACACCCATCCACCCCACCCACACACCCACACACCCACTCACCCAACCACACACACCACACACCCACCACACACCACACCACACCCACCCACACACCCACACACCCACCCACTCACCCACACACCTTACTCACCCACCCACACACCCATCCTCCCCACCCACACACACACACACACTCACCCACCCACACACCCATCCACCCCACCCACACACCCACTCACCCAACCCAAACACCCACTCACTCACCCACACACCCACTCACCCATCTACTCACCCACTCACTAACCCACACACCTACTCACCCATCTACTCACCCACCCACCCACCCACACATCTACTCACCCACCCACATATCCACCCACCCCACACACCCACACAACCACACACCCATCTACTCACCCACCCATCTACTCACCCACACACCTACTCACCAACCCACCCACACACCTACTCACCCACCCACTCACCCACCCACCCCACTCACCCACACAACTACTCAACCCACTCACCCACACACCTACTCACCCAACCACACACCCACACACATACTCACCCAACCACATACCCACACACCCACCCACACACACACATACTGACCCACACACACCCACACATACTCACCGCACTCACCCACACACCGACACACCTACTCACCCTAATCACCCACACACCCACACACCGACTCACCCCACTCACCCACACACCTACTCACCCAACCACACACCCACTGACCCACCCACCCCGCCCACACACACCCACCCACCCACACACCTTACTCACCCACCCACACACCCATCCTCCCCACCCACATACACACACACACACTCACCCACCCACACACCCATCCACCCCACCCACACACCCACACACCCACTCACCCAACCACACACCCACAAACCCACCCACACACCCACCCACATACTCACACACCCACCCATACACTCAACCACACACCCACCCACTCACCCACACACCTTACTCACCTACCCACACACCCATCCTCCCCACCCACACACACACACACACTCACCCACCCACACACCCATCCACCCCACCCACACACCCACTCACCCAACCACACACCCACAAACCCACGCACACACCCACCCACATACTCACACACCCACCCATACACTCAACCACACACCCACCCACCCACGGACACACACACCCATCCACACACACCCACCCACACACCCACCCACACACCCACCCACTCAACCAAACACCCACCTACATACTCACCCACCCACACACACCCACACACACACCCACCCACACACACACACAGACAAACTCAACCACTCAGCTAACCACACACCCACAAACCCACCCACACACTCACACACCCACCCACACATTCAACCACACACCCACCCACTCACCCACACACCTACTCACCCACCCACTCACACACCTACCCACCCACACACACACTCACACACCTACTCACCCACCCACACACACACCCACACACTGACCCACCCACTCACCCACCCACTCACCCACACACACACCCACACACTGACCCACCCACTCACACACCCACACACTGACCCACACACTGACCCACCCACTCACCCACACACTCACCCACCCACACACTGACCCACCCACTCACCCACACACTCACCCACCCACACACTGACCCACACACTCACCCACCCACACACTGACCCACCCACTCACCCACCCACACACTGACCCACCCACTCACCCACCCACCCACACACTGCTGCTAGCGAGCACCCACTCACGCTCGCACAGAGGGAGCATACAAACTGCGCGCACACAAAGGTGGGAATCGAACCCAGACCCTTAAGGCTGTGAGGCGCAAGCATTTCCACCACGCGCCCGTGCCTCCACCAAGTGGCGGTGGACGTGACTACGGTGCCAGGCTAGGTGCACCGCATCCTAACCTGAGGTATCTGCGGGCGTGTTCGTTCTTCTGCCCAATGACCAGGTAATAGCAGCCGACAGCAAACCACGAGACCTGGCACGGGGAAGGGAGAGAGAGACCAGAGTAGGTGGGTGAGTTGGTGAGTGGGTGGGTGGGTGAGTTGGTGGGTGGTTGGGTGAGTTGGTGAGTGGGTGGGTGAGTTGGTGGGTGAGTTGGTGAGTGGGTGGGTGAGTTGGTGGGTGAGTTGGTGAGTGGGTGGGTGAGTTGGTGAGTGGGCGAGTGGGTGGGTGGGTGAGTTGGTGAGTGGGTAGGTGAGTTGGTGGGTAGGTGGGTGAGTTGGTGGGTGAGATGGTGAGTGGTGGGTGAGTTGATGAGTGGGTGGGTGAGTTGGTGGGTGGGTGAGTTGGTGAGTGGGTGGGCGAGTGGGTGAGTGCGTGGGTGGGCGAGTGGGTGGGTGAGTTGGTGAGTGGGTGGGTGAGTTGGTGAGTGGGTGGGTGGGCGAGTGGGAGGGTGAGTTGGTGGGTGAGTTGGTGGGTGAGTTGGTGAGTGGATGAGTGAGTGGGTGGGTGAGTTGGTGGGTGGGTGAGTTGGTGAGTGGGTTGGTGAATTGGTGGGTGGGTGGGCAAGTTGGTGAGTGGGTGGGTGGGAGGGTGTGTTGGTAAGTGGGTGGGTGAGTTGGTGGGTGGGTGAGTTGGTGAGTGGGTGGGTGAGTTGGTGAGTGGGTGGGTGGGTGAGTGGGTGAGTGGGTGGGTGAATTGGTGAGTGGGCGAGTGGGTGGGTGAGTTGGTGAGTGGGTGGGTGAGTTGGTGGGTAAGTGGGTGAGTTGGTGGGTGAGATGGTGAGTGGGTGGGTGAGTTGATGAGTGGGTGGGTGAGTTGGTGGGTGGGTGAGTTGGTGAGTGGGTGGGCGAGTGGGTGAGTTGGTGAGTGGGTGGGCGAGTGGGTGAGTTGGTGAGTGGGTGGGTGGGTGGGTGAGTGGGTGGGTGAGTTGGTGAGTGGGTGAGTGGGCGAGTGGGTTGGTGGGTGAGTTGGTGAGTGGGTGGGTGAGTTGGTGAGTGGGTGGATGAGTTGGTGAGTGGGTGGGTGAGTTGGTGGGTGGGTGAGTTGGTGAGTGGGTGGGCGAGTGGGTGAGTGAGTGGGTGGGTGAGTTGGTGAGTGGGTGGGTAAGTTGGGGTGGGTGGGTGAGTTGGTGAGTGGGTGAGTGGGCGAGTGTGTGGGTGGGTGAGTTGGCGAGTGGGTGTGTGGGTGAGTTGGTGAGTGGGTGGGTGAGTTGGTGGGTGGGTGAGTTGGTGAGTGGGTTGGTGAGTTGGTGAGTGGGTGGATGAGTTGGTGAGTGGGTGGATGAGTTGGTGAGTGGGTGGGTGAGTTGGTGAGTGGGTGAGTGGGCGAGTGGGTGGGTGAGTTGGTGAGTGGGTGGGTGAGTTGGTGAGTGGGTGGGTGGGTGAGTTGGTGAATGGGCGAGTGGGTAAGTGGGTGAGTGGGCGAGTGGGTTGGTGGGTGAGTTGGTGAGTGGGTGGGTGAGTTGGTGAGTGGGTGGATGAGTTGGTGAGTGTGTGGGTGAGTTGGTGGGTGGGTGAGTTGGTGAGTGGGTGGATGCGTTGGTGAGTGGGTGGGTGAGTTGGTGGGTGAGTTGGTGAGTGGGTGGGTGGGCGAGTGGGTGAGTTGGTGAGTGAGTGGGTGGGTGAGTTGGTGAGTGGGTGGGTGAGTTGGTGAGTGGGTGTGTAAGTTGGTGGGTGAGTTGGTGAGTGGGGGGAGTGGGTGAGTTGGTGAGTGGGTGGGTGAGTGGGTGGGTGAGTTGGTGAGTTGGTGAGTGGGTGGTGAGTTGGTGGGTGGATGAGTTGGTGAGTGGGTGGGTGAGTTGGTGAGTTGGTGGGTGAGTTGGTGGGTGAGTTGGTGAGTGGGTGGGTGGGCGAGTGGGTGAGTTGGTGGGTGGGTGGTTGAGTTGGTGAGTGGGTGGGTGGGCGAGTGGGTGAGTTGGTGAGTGAGTGGGTGGGTGAGTTGGTGAGTGGGTGGGAACGTTGGTGGGTGAGTTGGTGAGTGGGTGGTGAGTTGGTGGGTGGGTGTGTAAGTTGGTGGGTGGGTGAGTTGGTGAGTGGGTGGGTGGGTTGGTGAGTGGGTGGGTGAGTTGGTGAGTGGGTGGGTGAGTGGGTGGGTGGGTGAGTTGGTGAGTGAGTGGGCGAGTGTGTGGGTGGGTGAGTTGGTGAGTGGGTGGGTGAGTTGGTGGGTGAGTTGGTGAGTGGGTTGGTGAGTTGGTGAGTGGGTGGATGAGTTGGTGAGTGGGTGGGTGAGTTGGTGGGTGGGTGAGTTGGTGAGTGGGTGGGTGGGCGAGTGGGTGGGTGAGTTGGTGAGTGGGTGGGTGAGTTGGTGAGTGGGTGGGTGAGTTGGTGAGTGGGTGGGTGAGTTGGTGAGTGGGTGGGTGAGTTGGTGAGTGGGTGGGTGGGCGAGTTGGTGAGTTGGTGAGTGGGTGGGTGAGTTGGTGAGTGGGTGGGAACGTTGGTGGGTGAGTTGGTGAGTGGGTGGGGGAGTTGGTGAGTGGGCGGGTGATTTGGTGGGTGGTTGGCTTGGTGGGTGGGCAAGTGGGTGGGTGGGCGGTTGGACGAGTTACCGAGTGAATGGTTGAGTGGGTGGGTGAGTTGGTGGGTGAGTGGTTGAGTGAGTGGGTGGGTGAGTTGGTGGGTCGGTGAAAGGGTGGGCAAGTGAGTGGGTGGGCGAGTGAGTGGGTGGGCGAGTGAGTGGTTGAGTGAGTGTGCGAGTGAGTGGGTGAGTGTGTGAGTGAGTGAGTGTTTGAGTGAGTGTGTGAGTGTGTGAGTGAGTGTGTAAGTGTGTGAGTGAGTGTGTGAGTGTATGAGTGTGTGAGTGTGTAAGTGTGTGAGTGAGTGTGTGAGTGTGTGAGTGAGTGAGTGTGTAAGTGTGTGAGTGAGTGTGTGAGTGTGTGAGTGAGTGTGTGAGTGAGTGTGTAAGTGTGTGAGTGAGTGTGTGAGTGAGTGTGTGAGTGTGTGAGTGAGTGTGTAGGTGACTGAGTGTGTGAGTGTGTGAGTGAGTGTGTAGGTGAGTGAGTGTGTGAGTGAGTGTGTAAGTGTGTGAGTGAGTGAGTGGGTGAGTGTGTAAGTGTGTGAGTGAGTGTGTAAGTGTGTGAGTGAGTGTGTGAGTGTGAGTGAGTGAGTGTGTGAGTGAGTGTGTGAGTGTGTGAGTGTGTAAGTGAGTGAGTGTGTAAGTGTGTGAGTGAGTGAGTGTGTCAGTGTGAGTGTGTGAGTGAGTGTGTGAGTGTGTGAGTGAGTAAGTGTGTGAGTGTGTGAGTGAGTGAGTGTGTGAGTGAGTGTGTGAGTGTGTGAGTGAGTAAGTGTGTGAGTGTGTGAGTAAGTGTGTGAGTGTGTGAGTGTGTGAGTGAGTGAGTGTGTGAGTGTGTGAGTGTGTGAGTGAGTGTGTAGGTGAGTGAGTGTGTGAGTGTGTAGGTGAGTGAGTGTGTGAGTGTGTGAGTGAGTGTGTAAGTGTGTGAGTGAGTGAGTGGGTGAGTGTGTAAGTGTGTGAGTGAGTCTGTAATTGTGTGAGTGAGTGGGTGAGTGTGTAAGTGTGTGAGTGAGTGTGTAAGTGTGTGAGTGAGTGTGTGAGTGAGTGTGTAAGTGTGTGAGTGAGTGAGTGAGTGTGTGAGTGAGTGAGTGTGTAAGTGTGTGAGTGAGTGTGTGAGTGTGTGAGTGTGTAAGTGTGTAAGTGAGTGTGTGAGTGAGTGTGTGAGTGTGTGAGTGAGCGTGTAGGTGAGTGAGTGTGTGAGTGTGTGAGTTAGTGTGTAGGTGAGTGAGTGTGTGAGTGAGTGTGTAAGTGTGTGAGTGAGTGAGTGGGTGAGTGTGTAAGTGTGTGAGTGAGTGTGTAAGTGTGTGAGTGAGTGTGTGAGTGTGTGAGTGAGTGTGTAGGTGAGTGAGTGTGTGAGTGTGTGAGTGAGTGAGTGTGTAAGTGTGTGAGTGAGTGAGTGGGTGAGTGTGTAAGTGTGTGAGTGAGTGTGTAAGTGTGTGAGTGAGTGTGTGAGTGTGAGTGAGTGAGTGTGTGAGTGAGTGTGTGTGTGAGTGAGTGTGTGAGTGTGTGAGTGTGTAAGTGTGTGAGTGAGTGTGTGTGTGAGTGAGTGTGTGAGTGTGTGAGTGTGTAAGTGTGGAGTGTGTGAGTGTGTCAGTGTGTGAGTGAGTGTGTGAGTATGTGAGTGAGTAAGTGTGTGAGTCTGTGAGTGAGTGAGTGTGTGAGTGTGTGAGTGAGTGTGTGAGTGAGTAAGTGTGTGAGTGTGTGAGTAAGTGTGTGAGTGTGTGAGTGAGTGAGTGTGTGAGTGTGTGAGTGAGTGTGTGAGTGTGTGAGTGAGTAAGTGTGTGAGTGTGTGCGTGTGTGAGTGAGTAAGTGTGTGAGTGTGTGAGTGAGTGTGTAGGTGAGTGAGTGTGTGAGTGAGTGTGTAAGTGTGTGAGTGAGTGAGTGGGTGAGTGTGTAAGTGTGTGAGTGAGTGTGTAAGTGTGTGAGTGAGTGTGTGAGTGTGTGAGTGAGTGTGTAGGTGAGTGAGTGTGTGAGTGAGTGAGTGTGTAAGTGTGTGAGTGAGTGGGTGAGTGTGTAAGTGTGTGAGTGAGTGTGTAAGTGTGTGAGTGAGTGTGTGAGTGGAGTGAGGTGAGTGAGTGAGTGTGTGTGTGTGAGTGAGTGTGTGAGTGTGTAAGTGTGTGAGTGTGTGAGTGAGTGTGTAAGTGTGTAAGTGAGTGTGTGAGTGAGTGTGTAAGTGTGTGAGTGTGTGAGTGAGTGTGTGAGTGTGTAAGTGTGTGAGTGTGTGAGTGAGTGTGTAAGTGTGTGAGTGTGTGAGTGAGTGTGGTGAGTGAGTGAGTGTGTAGAGTGTGTGAGTGAGTGTGAGTGTGTGTGTGTGTGAGTGTGTGTGAGTGTGTGAGTGTGTAAGTATGTGTGAGTGTGTGAGTGTGAGTGTGTGTGTGTGAGTGTGTGATGAAAGTGTGTAAGTGTGTGATGATAGTGTGAGTGTGTGAGTGAGTGTGTGAATGTGTGAGTGATTGTGTGTAAGTGTGTAAGTAAGTGAGTGAGTGTGTGAGGAGCTACTCACTGAGTTTGCAGGGTAAAGGTCCACGAGCTTGTGAGACAAATAGAACAACTCTGAAACAACAACAACAACAACATCATCAACAACAATATCATCAACATCAACAACAACATCAACAACAATATCATCAACAACAATATCATCAACAATAATAACGATATCAATATCAACAACACCATCAACATCAACAATATCAACAACATTAACATCAACAACATCAACAACAATATTATCAACAATAACAACGATATCAACATCAACAATATCATCAACATCAACAACAACATCAACAACATCAACAACAGTATCATCAACAATACAACGATATCAACAACAATATCATCAACAACAACAATATCATCAACAACAATATCATCAACAACATCAACAACAATATCATCAACAACAATATCATCAACAATAACAACGATATCAACATCAACAACACCATCAACATCAACAATAGCATCATCAACAACATCAACAACATTAACATCAACATCATCAACAACATCAACAACAATATCATCAACAATAACAACGATATCAACATCAACAACACCATCAACAATATCATCATCAACAACATTAATATCAACATCATCAACAATATCATCAACAACACTAACATCAACAACATCAACAAGAGCAGTGGTTATTATTAATATTAACATTCAGAATAAGAATATTCATTTAGACTGCAACAGGAGGAAATCCAAAAAGCTACGAAGCTCTTTGCCACGAGATGTTCCAGTAAGGGGCACAGGGTCAGACAACGACAATTCTCACAACCACGATAGGAGTGCAAGGTATAGGATATGTAAACACATCACCTAAAGAGTACTTTCGTTTTATCATACCAGGTAAACTCGAGTAGCAGCAGTAACAGCAGTAGTAGCAGTATAAGCAGCAGTAGTAGGTGTAGTAGCAGTAGTAGCAGTATAAGCAGCAGTAGTAGATGTAGTAGCAGTAGTAGCAGCAGCAGTAGTAGCAGCAGCAGTAGTAGTAGCAGTAGTAGGTGTAGTAGTAGTAGTAGCAGCAGTATTAGCAGCAGTAGTAGCAGAAGTAGTAGTAGTAGCAGCAGTAGTAGCAGCAGTAGTAGCAGTAGTAGCAGCAGTAGTAGCAGCAGCAGTAGTAGCAGCAGTAGCAGTAGTAGCAGCAGTAGTAGCAGTAGTAGTAGCAGTAGTAGTAGCAGTAGTAGCAGCAGTAGTAGCAGCAGTAGCAGCAGTAGCAGCAGCAGCAGTAGTAGCAGCAGTAGCAGCAGCAGCAGTAGTAGCAGCATTAATAGTAGTAGTATTAACATAGTAGTAGTATTAACAGTAGTAGCAGTAGTAGTAGCAGCAGCAGTAGTAGTAGCAGTAGTAGTAGCAGTAGTAGCAGCAGTAGTAGCAGTAGTAGTAGCAGCAGTAGTAGCAGCAGTAATAGTAGTAGTATTAACAGTAGTAGTATTAACAGTAGTAGTATTAACAGTAGTAGTATTAACAGTAGTAGTATTAACAGTAGTAGTAGTATTAACAGTAGTAGTATTAACAGCAGTAGTATTAACAGTAGTAGTATTAACAGAAGTAGTATTAACAGCAGTAGTATTAACACTAGTAGTATTACCAGCAGTAGCAGTATTAACAGTAGTATTAACAGTAGTAGTAATAACAGTAGTAGTAGTATTAACAGTAGTAGTATGAACAGCAGTAGTATTAACAGTAGTAGTAGTAGAAGTATTAACAGTAGTAGTATTAATAGTAGTAGTATTAACAGTAGTATTAAACAGCAGTAGTAGTAGTAGTATTAACAGTAGCAGCAGTAGTAGTATTAACAGTAGCTGTATTAACAGCAGTAGTAGTATTAACAGTAGTATAAACAGCAGCAGTAGTAGTAGTATTAACAGTAGTAGTATTAACAGTAGTAGTATTAACAGTAACAGCAGTAGCGGTAGTATTAACAGTAGCAGTATTAACAGTAGTAGTAGTATTAACAGTAGTATTAACAGCAGCAGTAGTATTAACAGTAGCAGCAGTAGTAGTAGTATTAACAGTAGCAGCAGTAGTAGTAGTATTAACAGTAGTATTAACAGCAGTAGTAGTATTAACAGTAGCTGTATTAACAGCAGTAGCAGTAGTATTAACAGTAGTATAAACAGCAGCAGTAGTAGTAGTATTAACAGTAGTATTAACAGTAGTAGTATTAACAGTAGCAGCAGTAGTAGAAGTATTAACAGTAGCAGCAGTAGAAGTATTAACAGTAGCTGTATTAACAGCAGTAGTAGTAGTATTGACAGTAGCTGTATTAACAGCAGTAGTAGTATTAACAGTAGTAGTATTAACAGTAGTAGTATTAACAGTAGTAGTAGTATTAACAGTGGTATTAACAGTAGTAGCTGTATTAACAGCAGTAGTAGTATTAACAGTAGTATTAACAGCAGTAGTAGTAGTATTAACAGTAGCTGTATTAACAGCAATAGTAGTAGTATTAACAGTAGCTGTATTAACAGCAGTAGCGGTAGTATTAACATTAGCTGTATTAACAGCATACAGAGAGACAGAACAAGCAAACGACCTCCTCCTGTACACCGGGCGAGGCAGTCAACATCTCATAGTGGTGACGCACCATTAGTCTTGCAGAGTTCCACAAGGACTCCGATGTGGATGGGCAGGCAGGAGGAGTGGTAGGGGTCCTTGCTCATGATCCTGCGTGGACGCACGGCACAAAGGCGAAGAACCCCCGTGTAGCTTCTACCAGACTGTTGGGGCAAGTGCTGTTCGTGGCAGTGTGCTGTTCGTGGCAGTGCCTGTGACAGCAGGCACTGTGACAGCAGGCCCTGTGACAGCAGGCACTGTGGCACACGAGGGGGTGGGTGGCCAGCACCACGCCTGGCTGGTAGTCCTGTTTGTGTGTGCGTGTGTGTCTGTGTGTGTCTGTGTGTGTGTTTGTCTGTGTGTGTGTCTGTGTGTTTGTCTGTGTGTGTGTGTCTGTGTGTGTGTCTGTGTGTGTCTGTGTGCTGTGTCTGTGCTGTGTGTCTGTTTCTGGGGTGTGTGTGTGTGTCTGTGTGTGTCTGTGTGTGCTGTGTGTCTGTGACTGTGTGTCTGTGTGTGTGGTTTGTCTGTGTGTGTGTTTGTCTGTGTGTGTGTCTGTGTGTGTGTCTGTGTGTCTGTGTGTGTGTTTGTCTGTGTGTGTGTGTCTGTGCGTGTGTGTCTGTGCGTGTGTCTGTGCGTGTGTGTGTCTGTGTGTGCATATGTCTGTGCGTGTCTCTGTTTGTGTGTGTCTGTGTGTCATTGTGTGTCTGTGTGTGTGTCTGTGTCATTGTGTGTCTGTGTGTGTGTGTGTCTGTGCGTGTGTGTCTGTGTGTGTCTGTGCGTGTGTGTCTGTGCGTATGTCTGTGCGTGTGTCTCTGTTTGTGTGTGTCTGTGTGTCATTGTGTGTCTGTGTCATTGTGTCTGTGCGTGTGTCCGTGTGTGTCTGTGACTGTGTGTCTGTGACTGTGTGTCTGTGTGTGTGTGTCTGTGTGTGTGTGTCTGTGTGTGTGTCCGTGTGTGTGTGTCTGTGTGTGTGTCCGTGTGTGTGTGTGTGTGTCTGTGTGTGTGTCTGTGTGTGTGTCTGCGCGTGTGTCTGCGCGTGTGTCTGCGCGTGTGTCTGTGTGTCTCTGTTTGCGTGTCTGTGTGTGTGTGTCTGTGCGTGCGTCTGTGTGTGTGTGTGTCTGTGTGCGTATGTGTGTCTGTGTGTGTCTGTGCGTCTGTGTGTGTGCCTGTGTGTGTGTCTGTGTGTGTGTCTGTGTGTGTCTGTGTGTGTCTGTGACTGTGTGTGTGTGTCTGTGTGTGTGTGACTGTGTGTGTGTGTGTCTGTGTGTGTGTCTGTGTGACTGTGTGTGACTGTGTGTGACTGTGTCTGTGTGTGTGTCTGTGTGACTGTGTGTGACTGTGTGTGTGTGTCTGTGTGTGTGTGTTACACACGCCGATGTGAGAGTGTAACAGGCAGGGAAGTCACAGTTGTAGTAGTGCCTGTGTGTGTCTGTGTGTGACTGTGTGTGACTGTGTGTGACTGTGTGTGTGTGTTACACACGCCGATGTGAGAGTGTAACAGGCAGGGAAGTCACAGTTGTAGTAGTGTCTGTGTGTGTGTCTGTGTGTGTGTGTGTGTCTGTGTGTGACTGTGTGTGTGTCTGTGTGTGACTGTGTCTGTGTGTGTGTGTCTGTGTGTGTCTGTGTGTGTGTCTGTGTGTGTGTGTGTGTTACACACGCCGATGGAGCGTGCCACTAAGAGGTGGGGCCTTACCATCAGCCCCACCAAAACTAAGCACCTGCCTGGGTATTTTGTACCATCGGACACTCCACCCCCACAACTCCCAATCGGTGATGGGGCAGTTGTGGAGAGAGTGGAGAGTTTTCCCATACCTGGGCAGTGTGCTTATGACTGGCTCCAGTTTAACAGCAGAGGTCTCACTCCGAATCAGTCGAGCGGCAATATCTTTTCATCGGTTGCGTAACGCTGTGTGGAAGCTACCTGGTCTGTCGCTCCGCACTAAACTTCAGGTCTTCTCGGCCACGGTCATTCCCTCCCTTCTCTACGCTTGCGAAACGTGGAACCCCCCTAATGGAACATCTTCGCCGGTTAGAAACATTTAGGCTGGCCTGCCTACGATCCATCCTGGGTTTAACCAGACTGGATTGTGTGAGGAGCTCACAAATCCTTGAAAGATCTGGGCAGGGTCCCATCGGTGAGCTCCTCCGGCAGGCAAGGCTGCGATGGCTGGGTCATGTAGCCCGCATGCCCAGCCACCGCATGCCGAAACAGCTTTTGTTTGGCCGGATTGAGGGGGCTAAGCGGGCGCGGCACGGGCTAGAGAAGAGATGGAGTGATGTGGTACAGGAGGACGTGGAGCTGAGTGGACTTGCCGATGACTGGTACCAGCGGTGTCAAGATCGGCCTCTGTGGAGGAGGCTCGTGAAGGATGCTACTGGGCAGTTGGAGGCAGTCGCCCTCCAACAACAACGGAGGGCGGAGGAGCGACGCTCACAACAGCGAGCGGAGCGCCGGGTGGCTAAAGCACAGCAGGTTGGCACAGTAGGGGGCACAGGTGGTGCATCAGCCAGTCATCTCAGTCAGTCGACCCGTGGCACCTGGGTCTGCCCCGTGACCTCCTGCCAGCGGGCGTTCGACACTTCACGTGGCCTCAGGGTGCACATAGCCTGGCACAAGCGTCGTGGTGACGTCACCGCCACTTAGTGGCGAATGGCGGTTGTTGTTGTTGTTGTGTGTCTGTGTGTGACTGTGTGTGTGTGTGTGTGTTACACACGCCGATGTGAGAGTGTAACAGGCAGGGAAGTCACAGTTGTAGTAGTGTCTGTCTGTGTGTCTGTGTGTGTCTGTGTGTGTGTGTCTGTGTGTGTCTGTGTGTGTGTCTGTGTGTGTGTGTTACACACGCCGATGTGAGAGTGTAACAGGCAGGGAAGTCACAGTTGTAGTAGTGTCTGTGTGTGTGTCTGTGTGTGTCTGTGTGTGTGTGTCTGTGTGTGTCTGTGTGTGTGTGTGTGTTACACACGCCGATGTGAGAGTGTAACAGGCAGGGAAGTCACAGTTGTAGTAGTGCCTGTGTGTGTCTGTGTGTGACTGTGTCTGTGTGTGTGTTACACACGCCGATGTGAGAGTGTAACAGGCAGGGAAGTCACAGTTGTAGTAGTGCCTGTGTGTGTCTGTGTGTGTGTGTCTGTGTCTCTGTGTGTGTCTATGTGTGTGTGTGTCTGTGTGTGTCTGTGTGTGTCTGTGTGTGTGTGTGTCTGTGTGTGTCTGTGTGTGACTGTGTGTGACTGTGTGTGTCTGTGTGTGTGTGTGTCTGTGTGTGTGTGTGTGTTACACACGCCGATGTGAGAGTGTAACAGGCAGGGAAGTCACAGTTGTAGTAGTGCCTGTGTGTGTCTGTGTGTGTGTGTGTCTGTGTCTCTGTGTGTGTGTGTCTGTGTGTGTGTCTGTGTCTCTGTGTGAGTGTGTCTGTGTGTGTGTCTGTGTGTGTGTGTCTGTGTGTGA
>NW_027422606.1:685521-698021 GCF_048934315.1 Petromyzon marinus | reverse complement strand
TGAGAGTGTAACAGGCAGGGAAGTCACAGTTGTAGTAGTGCCTGTGTGTGTCTGTGTGTGTCTGTGTGTGTGTCTGTGTGTCTGTGTGTGTCTGTGTGTGACTGTGTCTGTGTGTGTGTTACACACGCCGATGTGAGAGTGTAACAGGCAGGGAAGTCACAGTTGTAGTAGTGTCTGTCTGTGTCTGTGTGTGTCTGTGTGTGTGTGTGTGTTACACACGCCGATGTGAGAGTGTAACAGGCAGGGAAGTCACAGTTGTAGTAGTGCCTGTGTGTGTCTGTGTGTGTCTGTGTGTGTCTGTGTGTGTGACTGTGTGTGTCTGTGTGTGTGTGTGTCTGTGTGTGTGTGTGTGTTACACACGCCGATGTGAGAGTGTAACAGGCAGGGAAGTCACAGTTGTAGTAGTGTCTGTGTGTGTGTCTGTGTGTGTGTCTGTGTGTGTCTGTGTGTGTGACTGTGTGTGTGTGTGTCTGTGTGTGTGTCTGTGTGTGTCTCTGTGTGTCTGTGTGTGTCTGTGTGTGTCTGTGTGTGACTGTGTGTGTCTGTGTGTGTCTGTGTGTGTGTGTGTGACTGTGTGTGTGTGTTACACACGCCGATGTGAGAGTGTAACAGGCAGGGAAGTCACAGTTGTAGTAGTGTCTGTGTGTGTGTCTGTGTGTGTGTCTGTGTGTGTCTGTGTGTGTGACTGTGTGTGTGTGTGTCTGTGTGTGTGTCTGTGTGTGTCTCTGTGTGTCTGTGTGTGTCTGTGTGTGTCTGTGTGTGACTGTGTGTGTCTGTGTGTGTGTGTGTGACTGTGTGTGTGTGTTACACACGCCGATGTGAGAGTGTAACAGGCAGGGAAGTCACAGTTGTAGTAGTGCCTCTGTGTGTGTGACTGTGTGTGTCTGTGTGTGTGTCTGTGTGTGTGTGTGTTACACACGCCGATGTGAGAGTGTAACAGGCAGGGAAGTCACAGTTGTAGTAGTGCCTGTGTGTGTGTGTCTGTGTGTATGTGTGTGTCTGTGTGTGTCTGTGTGTGTGTCTGTGTGTGTGTGTGTTACACACGCCGATGTGAGAGTGTAACAGGCAGGGAAGTCACAGTTGTAGTAGTGCCTGTGTGTGTCTGTGTGTGTCTGTGTGTGTGTCTGTGTGTGTGTGTGTTACACACGCCGATGTGAGAGTGTAACAGGCAGGGAAGTCACAGTTGTAGTAGTGCCTGTGTGTGTGTCTGTGTGTGTGTGTGTCTGTGTGTGTGTGTGTGTTACACACGCCGATGTGAGAGTGTAACAGGCAGGGAAGTCACAGTTGTAGTAGTGCCTCTGTGTGTGTGTGTGTTACACACGCCGATGTGAGAGTGTAACAGGCAGGGAAGTCACAGTTGTAGTAGTGCCTCTGTGTGTGTGTGTGTTACACACGCCGATGTGAGAGTGTAACAGGCAGGGAAGTCACAGTTGTAGTAGTGCCTGTGTGTGTCTGTGTGTGTCTGTGTGTGTGTCTGTGTGTGTGTGTGTTACACACGCCGATGTGAGAGTGTAACAGGCAGGGAAGTCACAGTTGTAGTAGTGCCTGTGTGTGTGTCTGTGTGTGTGTGTGTCTGTGTGTGTGTGTGTGTTACACACGCCGATGTGAGAGTGTAACAGGCAGGGAAGTCACAGTTGTAGTAGTGCCTCTGTGTGTGTGTGTGTGTTACACACGCCGATGTGAGAGTGTAACAGGCAGGGAAGTCACAGTTGTAGTAGTGCCTCTGTGTGTCTGTGTGTGTGTGTGTTACACACGCCGATGTGAGAGTGTAACAGGCAGGGAAGTCACAGTTGTAGTAGTGTCTGTGTGTGTCTGTGTGTGTGTCTGTGTGTGTGTGTGACTGTGTGTGTCTGTGTGTGACTGTGTGACTGTGTGTGTGTGTTACACACGCCGATGTGAGAGTGTAACAGGCAGGGAAGTCACAGTTGTAGTAGTGCCTGTGTGTGTGTCTGTGTGTGTGACTGTGTGTGTCTGTGTGTGACTGTGTCTGTGTGTGTGTGTGTTACACACGCCGATGTGAGAGTGTAACAGGCAGGGAAGTCACAGTTGTAGTAGTGTCTGTGTGTGTGTCTGTGTGTGTGTGACTGTGTGTGTGTGTGTGTCTGTGTGTGTGTGTGTGTGTTACACACGCCGATGTGAGAGTGTAACAGGCAGGGAAGTCACAGTTGTAGTAGTGCCTCTCGGCCACCGTCATCACCACGTCCAGATTCTCCGAGAGTCTCTCCAGCGACCGGGGAATCTCGGCCGGCTTCGGTTTGTTGTACTGCAAAGGGCACAGAGAGAAGAACATCCACCGGGGGGATCATCACGGGGATCACCGGGGGGATCACCGCGGGGATCACCGCGGGGATCACCGGGGGGATCATCACGGGGATCACCGCGGGGATCACCGCTGGGATCACCGCTGGGATCACCGCTCCAACACCGGTGACCATTTATTGAACCGGTCCTGGGCCTTCACTAGGTCGACTCAGCCGCAAATGAGTGCCTGGTGGAGCGGTGGTGGTGTGGTAAAACATCGCCACTGGGGGAGAGACAAAGGCGGCCGGGCGTGGTGGTGCTGGACACCCACCACCTCTGTGTGTGCCACAGCTGCCGGTAGGGGGAGGAGGAGGAGGAGGAGAGGAGGGGGAGGGGGAGGAGAGGAGGAGAAGGAGGAGGGGGAGTGAGGAGGGGGAGGAGGGGGAGGAGGGGGAGGAGGAGGGGGAGTGAGGAGGGGGAGGAGGGGGAGGAGGGGGAGGAAGAGTGAGGAGGGGGAGGAGGGGGAGGAGGAGGGGGAGTGAGGAGGGGGAGGAGGGGGAGGGGGGGAGGAGGGGGAGGAGGAGGGGGAGGAGTGAGGAGGAGTGAGGAGGGGGAGGAGGAGGAGGGGGAGGAGGAGGGGGAGGAGTGAGGAGGAGGAGGAGTGAGGAGGAGGAGGGGAGGAGGTGGGGGAGGGGGAGTGAAGAGGAGGAGGAGGGGGAGGAGGAGGGGGAGGAGGGGGAGGAGTGAGGAGGAGGAGGGGGAGGAGGGGGAGGGAGGAGGGGGAGGAGGAGGGGGGGGGGAGGAGGAGGTGGAGGAGGGGAGTGAGGAGGGGGAGTGAGGAGGAGGAGAGGAGGGGGAGGAGGAGAGGAGGAGGAGGGGGAGGAGGGGGAGGGAGGAGGGGGAGGAGGAGGGGGGGGGAGGAGGAGGTGGAGGAGGGGGAGTGAGGAGGGGGAGGAGGGGGAGGGAGGAGGAGGAGGGGGATGAGGGGGATGAGGGGGATGAGGGGGATGAGGGGGATGAGGGGGAGGGGCTGCCTGGTCACTTCTTGAGTTTGTTCTGGTAGAGGAAGCGCAGGAGCTGAGCGTCGTGACGGGAGCCCTGCTGCTCCAGGGAGGCCAGGAGCTCACGCTCTGTGCAGAGTGACACACACAGTGAAACACACACACAGTGACACACACAGTGACACACACAGTGACACACACACAGTGACACACACAGTGACACACACACAGTGACACACACACACAGTGACACACACACACAGTGACACACACAGTGACACACACAGTGACACAGTGACACACACAGTGACACACACACAGTGACACACACACACAGTGACACACACACACAGTGACACACACAGTGACACACACAGTGACACAGTGACACACACAGTGACACACACACAGTGACACACACACAGTGACACACACACACAGTGACACACACACACAGTAACACACACAGTAACACACACAGTGACACACACAGTGACACACAGTGACACACACAGTGACACACACAGCGTGACACACAGTGACACACACATAGTGACACACACACACAGTGACACACACAGTGACACACACACAGTGTGACAGTGTGACACAGTGACACACAGTGACACACACAGTGACACAGTGACACACAGTGACACACACAGTGACACAGTGACACACACAGTGACACACACACAGTGTCACACACACAGTGTGTCACACACACAGTGACACACACAGGGTGACACACACACAGTGACACACACAGTGACACACAGTGACAGTGACACACAGTGACACACAGTGACACACACACAGTGACACACACACAGTGTGTCACACACACAGTGTGTCACACACACAGTGACACACACACAGTGACACACACACAGTAGCACACACAGTGACACACAGTGACACACACACAGTGACACACACACAGTGACACACACACAGTGTGTCACACACACAGTGTGTCACACACACAGTGACACACACAGGGTGACACACACACACAGTGACACACAGTGACACACACACGCAGTGACACACACAGTGACACACACACAGTGACACACAGTGACACACACAGTGACACACACACAGTGACACACACACAGTGACACACACAGTGGCACACACACAGTGACACACACAGTGACACACACACAGTGACACACACAGTGACACACACACAGTGACACAAGGTGTACAGGGAATGGCTCTGACTCCCGGCCACGTAGTTTTACCCGGGCCCGCTCACCATCATGAAGGTCCTTAATGATCGTGAGCAGAGGGTCAGGGACTCCAAAAGCACGAAGAACAACCCAGAGCCCAGGCCTACTGATGGTATCATAGGCCTTGACCAGGTCAATAAAGCAGAGATGTAGGTCTTGTTGGAATTCCCTACACCTCTGCTGTAGCAGACGGACAGAAAATATGGCATCTGTGCAGGACCGCCCTTTCCTGAAACCGCATTGGGGCTCCGCAAGCCTCTCCTCAGCGTGCCTGGCAAGGCGATGTTGAATAATCCTTGCCAGGACCTTTCCCGGCACACTGAGGAGTGAGATGTCCCTGTAGTTGTTACAGTCTGTGCGGTCCCCCTTCTTAATAAGGGGGACCACCAGGGCATCCTTCCAATCCTGCGGAACCCGTCCAGTGGTCCAGACTGTTCTTATGATGTCATATAGGGCAGTCTGTGCACAAACGCCACCCACCCACAGCATTTCGCTTGGGAGATCATCTCTGCCCGCTGGTTTTCCTGGTCTCAGACTCCGGATGGCCTTCAGTACTTCCTCAACAGATGGCACCTCAGCCAGCCACTCACAGGGGGTGACTTCTTCCAATATTTGAGGCACCGCAGCCTCAGCAGGGTCGTCCTCACTTTGTGCCACGATGTTTTCCGGGCTGAGGGATTTTCCCTCCCCCAGGACCTCACAGAAATGATCAGCAAATCTGCAAACCTGTTCCTGGGGGTCGGAGATTGGATCACCGTTTTTTCCCCTAATGATGGTAATAGGTGTGGCGCTGCAGGTTACTTTTTTGATGGAGTTAAATAGAGATTTGTGATCACGGCCACTGAGGCAGACTCCATCTCTTCAGCAACCCGCGACCACCACCCATCCTTGCAGCGCCTCACGGCTCTCCGAACCTCCGAGCGAAGGCTGCGGTAAGCCTCATTCTCTGACGTGGGATTCTGTAGCCGATGACAGTGGGCCTGTCGCTTTTTCTCAACCATCCTGAACACCTCCTCTGTCACCCAGGGTCTCTGGGGAGGTCTGGACCGCGAACCCAAAGCAGCCATTGCAGCTGCATGAGTCACAGTCCTAAACCTCGCCCATTTACCCTCGACATCAGGAGGAGTCGGGGACGATGCCAATCCCAGCCGCAAGCGATGATGAAATTCTCGCTTGCAACTTTCATCAGATAACTGAGACCAGGCCACTTTAGGTTGGAATGAGGTCCTGGGAGTACACCCACCACCGGAGTGGAAAAATGGCAGCCGCATCTTACAGATGACGAGTCGATGGTCAGAGGGCAGATCAGCTCCACGGTAGGTCCTGGTGTCAAGGACATGGGCTCGCATCCGCTGGTCCGTCACTATGTAGTCCAGCAGATGTTCTTGCTTGGACCCGGCATGCATCCATGATGTTGTGTGGATGTGCCGATGCCGGAACAGCCTGTTGGTAATTACAAGCCCATGGGCTGCACAAAAATCTAGCAGCCTCCTACCATTGTTATTGAGCTGATCTGGCCCATGCCCTCTAATCACTCCAGACCAGGTGCCAGCATCATGACCAACTCGGGCATTGAAGTCACCCAACATGATGACTCTATCCCGAGGGGCCACTTTATCCAGCACCTGTGACAGGAGGTCATAGAAGGCATGTGATTCATCGGCTTTGCCTGCATCCCTCCACGGATGTTCGTCTTCGGTGGGGGCATAAGTAACCACGACCACCACTCCTCGCCTCCGGTTGATGGGAAGGCGAGCCCAAAGTAGCCTGGGGCTTACAGCTTCCCACACCTCACCGCCACGCTCCCACGCCCCCTTCATTCTTTTGTTCAAAAGAAGAGCCACACCCTGTTGTTTGGCAGTCTGCTGCCCCGAGTAGAGGACTGTCCACCCCTCATGGTGGCAGGAGCCAGAACCGGTCCACCGGACCTCCTGAATGCCGCATAGATCCAGGCGGTACCGGTCCAGCTCCCGATAGAGGAGTGGCAGCCTCTCCTCCGCAGTGAGTGTTCGAACATTCCACGTGGCCACACGTAGTGGCTTTTCATTGTTTCTGGAGGAACCCCGAGGGTAGAGATTCAATCTCCTGCCTCCGCCAATTGGGGTTTGGCCAGGAGACGTCATAGACGCCTGGCCCCCCGGGGCCTCCGGCACAAGCTTATTATTTATATACTTAATTCGCGGTTTAGTGGTAATTAATTGAAGGTGGAGGGGTTACCAGCCCCTCGCACCCGTCCAGAGCCCCCGTTTAGCCCCTGTGGTGGACACATATGCCATGAGGGGAGGAGCCAATCGAAATTGGACCTCCCGCCACAGCATTGTCCACGACAGAGTTGCCCGTCCGGCACCGCGAGGAGGTAGGGGACATCGCCAGGGGTCAAGATCGAACCCACGACCTCCCGTACACCAGGCGAGGTAGTCACCATCTCACCCACTCACTCAGACATCGTTAGGGGTCAGGATCGAACCCATGACCTCCCGTACACCAGGCGAGGCAGTCAACATCTCACCCACTCACTCAGACATCGCCAGGGGTCAGGATGGAACCCACGACCTCCCGTACACCAGACGAGGTAGTCAACATCTCACCCACTCAATCAGACATCGTCAGGGGTCAGGATCGAACCCACGACCTCCTGTGTACCAGGCGAGGGAGTCAACATCTCACCCACTCACTCAGACATCGCCAGGGGTCAGGATCGAACCCACTACCTCCTGTGCACCAAGCGAGGTAGTCAACATCTCACCCACTCACTCAGACATGGCCAGGGGTCAGGATCGAACCCACGACCTCCTGCACACCAGGCGAGGTAGTCAACATCTCACCCACTCACTCAGACATCGTCAGGGTCAGGATCAAACCCACGACCTCCCGTACACCAGGCGAGGTAGTCAACATCTCACCCACTCACTCAGACATCGTCAGGGGTCAGGATCGAACCTACGACCTCCTGCGCACCAAGCGAGGTAGTCAACATCTCACCCAATCAATCAGACATCGTCAGGGGCCAGGATCGAACCCACGACCTCCTGTACACCGGGCGAGGTAGTCAACATCTCACCCACTCAGTCAGACATCGTCAGGGGTCAGGATCGAACCCACGACCTCCTGCGCACCAAGCGAGGTAGTCAACATCTCACCCACTCACTCAGACATCGCCAGGGGTCAGGATCGAACCCACTACCTCCTGTGCACCAAGCGAGGTAGTCAACATCTCACCCACTCACTCAGACATGGCCAGGGGTCAGGATCGAACCCACGACCTCCTGCACACCAGGCGAGGTAGTCAACATCTCACCCACTCACTCAGACATCGTCAGGGTCAGGATCAAACCCACGACCTCCCGTACACCAGGCGAGGTAGTCAACATCTCACCCACTCACTCAGACATCGTCAGGGGTCAGGATCGAACCTACGACCTCCTGCGCACCAAGCGAGGTAGTCAACATCTCACCCAATCAATCAGACATCGTCAGGGGCCAGGATCGAACCCACGACCTCCTGTACACCGGGCGAGGTAGTCAACATCTCACCCACTCAGACATCGTCAGGGGTCAGGATCGAACCCACGACCTCCTGCGCACCAAGCGAGGTAGTCAACATCTCACCCACTCAGTCAGACATCGTCAGGGGTCAGGATCGAACCCACGACCTCCTGCGCACCAAGCGAGGTAGTCAACATCTCACCCACTCAGTCAGACATCGTCAGGGGTCAGGATCGAACCCACGACCTCCTGCGCACCAAGCGAGGTAGTCAACATCTCACCCACTCAATCAGACATCGTCAGGGGCCAGGATCGAACCCACGACCTCCTGTACACCGGGCGAGGTAGTCAACATCTCACCCACTCAGTCAGACATCGTCAGGGGTCAGGATCGAACCCACGACCTCCTGCACACCAGGCGAGGTAGTCAACATCTCACCCACTCACTCAGACATCGCCAGGGGTCAGGATGGAACCCACGACCTCCTGCACACCAGGCGAGGTAGTCAACATCTCACTAGCAACTGTGGAGCAGTGGGGGTGAGGGGGTGAGGGGGGTGAGGGGGGTGAGGGGGGTGAGGGGGGTGAGGGGGGTGTCTCACCCTCGCGTGCGGTGAGCATGTGGTGAGTGGTGAGCATGTGGAAGGCCTCGTAGCAGTGGGGGTGAGGGGGGTGTCTCACCCTCGCGTGCGGTGAGCATGTGGTGAGTGGTGAGCATGTGGAAGGCCTCGTAGCAGTGGGGGTGAGCGGGTGTCTCACCCTCGCGTGCGGTGAGCATGTGGTGAGTGGTGAGCATGTGGAAGGCCTCGTAGCAGTGGGGGTGAGCAGGTGTCTCACCCTCGCGTGCGGTGAGCATGTGGTGAGTGGTGAGCATGTGGAAGGCCTCGTAGCAGTGGGGGTGAGCGGGTGTCTCACCCTCGCGTGCGGTGAGCATGTGGTGAGTGGTGAGCATGTGGAAGGCCTCGTAGCAGTGGGGGTGAGCGGGTGTCTCACCCTCGCGTGCGGTGAGCATGTGGTGAGTGGTGAGCATGTGGAAGGCCTCGTAGCAGTGGGGGTGAGCGGGTGTCTCACCCTCGCGTGCGGTGAGCATGTGGTGAGTGGTGAGCATGTGGAAGGCCTCGTAGCAGTGGGGGTGAGCGGGTGTCTCACCCTCGCGTGCGGTGAGCATGTGGTGAGTGGTGAGCATGTGGAAGGCCTCGTAGCAGTGGGGGTGAGCGGGTGTCTCACCCTCGCGTGCGGTGAGCATGTGGTGAGTGGTGAGCATGTGGAAGGCCTCGTAGCAGTGGGGGTGAGCGGGTGTCTCACCCTCGCGTGCGGTGAGCATGTGGTGAGTGGTGAGCATGTGGAAGGCCTCGTAGCAGTGGGGGTGAGCGGGTGTCTCACCCTCGCGTGCGGTGAGCATGTGGTGAGTGGTGAGCATGTGGAAGGCCTCGTAGCAGTGGGGGTGAGCGGGTGTCTCACCCTCGCGTGCGGTGAGCATGTGGTGAGTGGTGAGCATGTGGAAGGCCTCGTAGCAGTGGGGGTGAGCGGGTGTCTCACCCTCGCGTGCGGTGAGCATGTGGTGAGTGGTGAGCATGTGGAAGGCCTCGTAGCAGTGGGGGTGAGCGGGTGTCTCACCCTCGCGTGCGGTGAGCATGTGGTGAGTGGTGAGCATGTGGAAGGCCTCGTAGCAGTGGGGGTGAGCGGGTGTCTCACCCTCGCGTGCGGTGAGCATGTGGTGAGTGGTGAGCATGTGGAAGGCCTCGTAGCAGTGGGGGTGAGCGGGTGCCTCACCCTCGCGTGCGGTGAGCATGTGGTGAGTGGTGAGCATGTGGAAGGCCTCGTAGCAGTGGGGGTGAGCGGGTGTCTCACCCTCGCGTGCGGTGAGCATGTGGTGAGTGGTGAGCATGTGGAAGGCCTCGTAGCAGTGGGGGTGAGCGGGTGCCTCACCCTCGCGTGCGGTGAGCATGTGGTGAGTGGTGAGCATGTGGAAGGCCTCGTAGCAGTGGGGGTGAGCGGGTGTCTCACCCTCGCGTGCGGTGAGCATGTGGTGAGTGGTGAGCATGTGGAAGGCCTCGTAGCAGTGGGGGTGAGCGGGTGTCTCACCCTCGCGTGCGGTGAGCATGTGGTGAGTGGTGAGCATGTGGAAGGCCTCGTAGCAGTGGGGGTGAGCGGGTGTCTCACCCTCGCGTGCGGTGAGCATGTGGTGAGTGGTGAGCATGTGGAAGGCCTCGTAGCAGTGGGGGTGAGCGGGTGCCTCACCCTCGCGTGCGGTGAGCATGTGGTGAGTGGTGAGCATGTGGAAGGCCTCGTAGCAGTGGGGGTGAGCGGGTGTCTCACCCTCGCGTGCGGTGAGCATGTGGTGAGTGGTGAGCATGTGGAAGGCCTCGTAGCAGTGGGGGTGAGCGGGTGTCTCACCCTCGCGTGCGGTGAGCATGTGGTGAGTGGTGAGCATGTGGAAGGCCTCGTAGCAGTGGGGGTGAGCGGGTGCCTCACCCTCGCGTGCGGTGAGCATGTGGTGAGTGGTGAGCATGTGGAAGGCCTCGTAGCAGTGGGGGTGAGCAGGTGTCTCACCCTCGCGTGCGGTGAGCATGTGGTGAGTGGTGAGCATGTGGAAGGCCTCGTAGCAGTGGGGGTGAGCGGGTGTCTCACCCTCGCGTGCGGTGAGCATGTGGTGAGTGGTGAGCATGTGGAAGGCCTCGTAGCAGTGGGGGTGAGCAGGTGTCTCACCCTCGCGTGCGGTGAGCATGTGGTGAGTGGTGAGCATGTGGAAGGCCTCGTAGCAGTGGGGGTGAGCAGGTGTCTCACCCTCGCGTGCGGTGAGCATGTGGTGAGTGGTGAGCATGTGGAAGGCCTCGTAGCAGTGGGGGTGAGCGGGTGCCTCACCCTCGCGTGCGGTGAGCATGTGGTGAGTGGTGAGCATGTGGAAGGCCTCGTAGCAGTGGGGGTGAGCAGGTGTCTCACCCTCGCGTGCGGTGAGCATGTGGTGAGTGGTGAGCATGTGGAAGGCCTCGTAGCAGTGGGGGTGAGCGGGTGTCTCACCCTCGCGTGCGGTGAGCATGTGGTGAGTGGTGAGCATGTGGAAGGCCTCGTAGCAGTGGGGGTGAGCGAGTGTCTCACCCTCGCGTGCGGTGAGCATGTGGTGAGTGGTGAGCATGTGGAAGGCCTCGTAGCAGTGGGGGTGAGCGGGTGCCTCACCCTCGCGTGCGGTGAGCATGTGGTGAGTGGTGAGCATGTGGAAGGCCTCGTAGCAGTGGGGGTGAGCGGGTGTCTCACCCTCGCGTGCGGTGAGCATGTGGTGAGTGGTGAGCATGTGGAAGGCCTCGTAGCAGTGGGGGTGAGCGGGTGTCTCACCCTCGCGTGCGGTGAGCATGTGGTGAGTGGTGAGCATGTGGAAGGCCTCGTAGCAGTGGGGGTGAGCGGGTGTCTCACCCTCGCGTGCGGTGAGCATGTGGTGAGTGGTGAGCATGTGGAAGGCCTCGTAGCAGTGGGGGTGAGCGGGTGTCTCACCCTCGCGTGCGGTGAGCATGTGGTGAGTGGTGAGCATGTGGAAGGCCTCGTAGCAGTGGGGGTGAGCGGGTGCCTCACCCTCGCGTGCGGTGAGCATGTGGTGAGTGGTGAGCATGTGGAAGGCCTCGTAGCAGTGGGGGTGAGCGGGTGTCTCACCCTCGCGTGCGGTGAGCATGTGGTGAGTGGTGAGCATGTGGAAGGCCTCGTAGCAGTGGGGGTGAGGGGGTGTCTCACCCTCGCGTGCGGTGAGCATGTGGTGAGTGGTGAGCATGTGGTGGGGGTGAGCGGGTGCCTCACCCTCGCGTGCGGTGAGCATGTGGTGAGTGGTGAGCATGTGGAAGGCCTCGTAGCAGTGGGGGTGAGGGGGGTGTCTCACCCTCGCGTGCGGTGAGCATGTGGTGAGTGGTGAGCATGTGGAAGGCCTCGTAGCAGTGGGGGTGAGCGGGTGTCTCACCCTCGCGTGCGGTGAGCATGTGGTGAGTGGTGAGCATGTGGAAGGCCTCGTAGCAGTGGGGGTGAGCGGGTGTCTCACCCTCGCGTGCGGTGAGCATGTGGTGAGTGGTGAGCATGTGGAAGGCCTCGTAGCAGTGGGGGTGAGGGGGGTGTCTCACCCTCGCGTGCGGTGAGCATGTGGTGAGTGGTGAGCATGTGGAAGGCCTCGTAGCAGTGGGGGTGAGCGGGTGTCTCACCCTCGCGTGCGGTGAGCATGTGGTGAGTGGTGAGCATGTGGAAGGCCTCGTAGCAGTGGGGGTGAGCAGGTGTCTCACCCTCGCGTGCGGTGAGCATGTGGTGAGTGGTGAGCATGTGGAAGGCCTCGTAGCAGTGGGGGTGAGCGGGTGCCTCACCCTCGCGTGCGGTGAGCATGTGGTGAGTGGTGAGCATGTGGAAGGCCTCGTAGCAGTGGGGGTGAGCGGGTGTCTCACCCTCGCGTGCGGTGAGCATGTGGTGAGTGGTGAGCATGTGGAAGGCCTCGTAGCAGTGGGGGTGAGCGGGTGTCTCACCCTCGCGTGCGGTGAGCATGTGGTGAGTGGTGAGCATGTGGAAG